>NC_143559.1:31973500-32279833 GCF_054136105.1 Typopeltis vanoorti | reverse complement strand
GAGGAACTAAGTGTTCTCTGGGCCAACAATGTGAACCACTAGACTTGAACGATGCGCGTGCTTCAGCGACAGAATGGAGTGCCAGCGGGATAACAAAACCGCGCCAGTAGGTCTACTGCTGCGAACGAAGGTTGTGCTTTTATACGAGAGACCTATTCAGTACAAAATGACGGAACTGAACGGTAGTCGGAGACAGCCAACGTTTTCAGAACTGTGGGGAACGAATGTAAGTTACGTGACTGCTCTTTCTTACCGAGGTTGTTTTTCCTGGGAGAAAATTCTGACTTTCGAAAAGTAGAGGAAGTTTTCTCCATAGGCTAAGCTGGAGTCATCTGAAGTGTCAACTATTGTTGCTCTTACAACTTTTCGGACTATATAACGCCCCCTGCCTACGGTACCAAATGGGCCATAGACTTACAGCGTTTCCTGGTGGATTATTATAAAAAATATTTAAATGATAGAACTCAACGGATGACGATGCATATTCGAAGAACCGCGGTTACCATGGTAACCAATGTTGGAAATGCACCAAGTTATTTAAATTCACGATTTCCGTGCTAGCACAGAATTTCAAATAATTCTAATGTAATCAACTGCTTTTTCTGTCTCGATGTTTTAATGCCAACATCTGAGCCTTTGTGAACCAGTTCAGCTGCCACTACTGTGCGGTAGTTATTTTCTCCACCAACCACATGTCAAGCAAACTCTCTCTGCAAAAACTCCGATATTCTAAATATCCGCACTATAAACAGCACTTATTGATCTCACAAAGAACCTTTAAGTCGGCAGTAATAAATGAAGCGAAGACATCCCACGTTAACTTAAGTTGGAGGTTTTCTGTTAAGAACAAAAACCAGGCAAGTCTGTAAACAACGAGAAATTTATCTCCACGTGCCATCGGTTGCCATGCCACTGGATATTTGTGCTACATCCTCCCCAAGTGTCGGATTAACGATGAAAAGAAGAGAGATAATGAAAGGGGGAAAAACAAAAAATGGAGAGAACAAGTACAATGCAGAAGCAACTGAAAATTGGAAAATAGATGGGAATAAAGCAAAAGAAGAAAAACGAGGTCAAGACCCAGATAATTGGCAAAATACTGAGATGCATTGAAACATACAAAAGAAAAACAGAACGAATCAGACGTCTATCCAAATTGCCTTTTTCTTCAGTTGCTTCTAATTCTATTTTGATTCTTTAATTTGTGCATGACTTTTAGTTTCATGAAAGACATGCTATTTTATGCAGTAAATAAATAACCTAGAGTTTTCTATGATTATTACGACATCACTCGGAACTTTAATAGCGAAAAATCTTATTAAGGTTATTTATTTATTTACAGTATACTGATTGGCTGTTGTTTTGTTTTTAACAAGATGGGATGACGTCCAACTGTACAAAGTTGTATGTATTATTAGATGTATGGAATTCTGTTGTCGATAGATGATGGGTTGAATCGAGTTGTTTGGAATTATTGCCGAGGCAGCTAAGACTACGAGGCCACTATTTATTGCCTGTTGGTTGCACGTTGTTCTAATTTGAGTGGTAAAAGTCAAGTTCAATGAAAGGGGAAATCCTGGGACCACCATATGAGACTGACAAACTCGTCTTCAGTTGGGGTGTCCTTGTAAAGATTCTTAGCATTCTAGACGGGGGTGAATGACAGAATCTTTATGGGTCATAGCTGATACGAAACACAACTAAACCATGAGCTGTGTAAAAATAATGTTAGGCATCTTCTCAATCGTTAGCACTTAAGATTCTTGAGAACGTGGTCTCTATAATGAAATTATTTTTGCCATCATACTCAAACGCCACCGCTAAGCACTTTTTTATAGGAATTGTACTTTTGTCTTCATTTTCTTTCATGTGTACAATAGGTTTAAAACATATTTCGGGTATAGAAGTATGAATATGATGTCCTGTTTGAAGAACTCCATGGTATTTAACTCTGGTCTGTTCCCATCTCAAACGTATCTGAAAGATGTCAAAAGTAGAAAAGCCCAGAGAGAAATTCATCCCACAGATTATCACCATAAGGATTTTACAGTTCCTTACATACTGATTTGACTGCAACGAGAAATGATACATTGCTCTCTCCATAGTGGAACATTTTCAAGATGCTTCATCTTTCTGTGATGGATGGAAGGATGAAGCATCATTTTTGTGTTCCTTACAATTGCAGTTAACTGCACTAAGGGATTTGGTATGTGAAACATAAAACAAAACTTGACTTCAGTGTCCCTGAAGTGCCGGTCTCAAATAGATCTGTTCTTTTTTGCCTCTGTTAAGTTACACGCCAGAGAGAGGCTTCGATCCTTGAATTTTTCTCAAAAATATCTTGATCAGTTTAATACTACCACCGCTGTCCTCATTTTCTTAAAATTTATGTTCCTGGGTAAAGCTCGCAGGTCCCTAACCAATTTTCTTTTCTATCAACATTCACAGTTTTAAGGTTTATCCATCGAAAGTCGCAGCAAATGAAATACGATCCACGGCAGTAACCAAACCTTTAGGGGGGGGTTCTGTTTTAAAGCCTTTGCAAAGCACATACAAACATCACTAGGCAGAAGTATGTAATATAACAGCATTTTTTCCATGGCGTTGTTTGTTTTCAAAAATTTATTCTTAATAATTATTAGCTTAGTTATTCCGAGGTAAAAGAATAGTTATAAAAAAACAACACAACAGCGTGAAATCTTTTCTTGTTGTTCTCAAGAGGAAACTTGTATTAATTGGAGACTTAATACTTCCACTAATGCTTCAACTCTAATATTACAAAATAACGTTAGAATTTACTCAATTTTTAGAGGTAGATTTATTGCAAGATAACACTGATTTGATAATCCAATATCTATTCGGTTTAGTTACCATACGGACACCAACAGTTATTTAAAAAATTACTATTACTTTAACTCTACCAGTTTCGTATGCCATGTGGTATAACTAATGAGGGAATTACATAAAATCTTAAGATAGTGAAGGCATTTACTACATACAAGTCAGATGGTATTGTAGTACTGAATAGAAATAGATTTAACGATGAGAACGTGATAGATCCTGAATGGAGAGCTTTACAAGTAAATTCTTTATTCAGGATTTAACATGATACCTACTACTAATTAAGGGGACATCTGCTAATAATTATGAAGTATTGTTTTATGTTTTGTAATAATGTGTAGTCCATGTGTGCCATATAGGGAGAGTTATTGTTAGGTTATTTGTAATTCCCAAGTAAGCTGTCTAGTACTTTGCGAAATTCTGAGAAAAATTATAAATAGTAATCCGGAATTATCGGGTATAATCTATACGAGTCGAGCGTAGCGATGGAGGCTATACCAACGCGGAAAAATGACGTCAGAGCGGCTACCTAGAATAATGTAACCTGACAGTTTAGGGAGAGTGTAGGTTCACCCAAGGGGCATGAACGATGGGGTTCGTGGGTGAAAACCACATCGAATAGAGGACGCCCGAATAGGGCGAATAAAAGACGAAGCACGCCGTTTTAGGGGGCTTTTTGACCTTTTGATCTTCGGTTGCTGGATTAGAGTTTGGGGGGGGGGGGTCGGAGGATTCGTGAGAAAGCGGTGGGCCGACTACGGTAATTAATGACGGACGGCAGGTTCTTTTCTTGAGAATGCTTGAAGATTCTCAAGCGGAGCTGATCGCGTAATCCAGACCTACACGAGATGGCGGCATGAAATTTGAAAAGATCCGGTAACGTAAAAGTTTTCGTTCTATGTTAAGATTCGTTTAGAAGAACAAGAAAATTGTGTGCATTGTAACTAAAGGACACTAGTAGAGAACTTTTAGTGAGAATTTGACTGAATTAATTAAGCCCTTGTGGACCAAAGAAGAGTTGTTAATAGGCAGTAATTTGTGAATGGCTAGACTTGCTTAAATGAAATTTAGAATTAAGATAATTATTGATAGAGTATTAATGAAAGTATTCAATGCGTGTTCTGTGAATAACTTGTGAAAGGAATTATATAGTAGTAGTATTATGCTTAAACCTAATCTTATCCTTTCATAATTGAAGGATTTAACTTGCTCTGATTTATTGCGACTTACTATCACCTTTAACTTAGAGTGAATTTTGATCCATTGAGTATTTTAACTTACATAGCTGTAAATATTTTTTGTTTTCCGATACATGTTTTGTACCTTATACCTGAGTTTATGCCTGATTACGAATTCAAACCACCACTTATGAAATAGAACCTTTTTGGCGGGAAGGAATTCAGATATATTTGCTTAAGTGAGATTCGGTCTACGACTGCTAACTGAATCTGCACAGCGCTAGCGTCAGATAAAATATTGTGTGTATCCTTCAGAATTTAGAATTATTTCCCTGAACAAGAGTCTCTTCTGTTATAGGATATTGGCTGGCGCAGCAAAATATAAATTTTGCCAATATCCGAAGAAGAAATAAATCTGAATTAATATTTTAGGGGCACGACAGTAGATTAGAAGGAGAGTTATTATAGAGGTGGAACAAGATATAATATAGAGAAAGCAGGGACATAACAATAGAATAGCCGGTAGGATTTTGATTGTATAAGGTTTTAAGTAAGCAGAAGGATAGATTTAAGAAACAAGTAAATTAATGTATAATAAGAATAAACAGACGATATAAGATAGAACGACTATTTAACAAAGATAGAACAAAGATTAGAATCACGATTTAACAATAGATTTACATTGTTGTATCGTCTTAAAGCCTCCGTAGTAACTGAGTGAGTATACGGGAAGCCCTTTGGTTGGAAAGCCATAGGTTTGAATCTCGTTTAGTACGCGAAAAACCTTTAAACGGGGCTTTTAAGCTGAAGGTAGGCGAGATAACAGGATTGTACGGCCTGCAAACAAGCAAGGTGAACAGACATGTATAGACAAAAATACTCTCACTTAGAGGGATGCAGCAAAAGAATGGCGAGTCGCTGCATTAAATTCCCCAAAACTTCCTAATCCGAAAGATTCAACTTGTCTCGAAAGGACAATTGGATGGATGATGGTGTAGTGTTGAAATATCACCGTCACAGTAATTGGAGTCATATGAGAAACAAGCTTCATTTACAAGAAAATATTGGATACGTGGCGTAAATGAGATCTCGTATGGCATGAACCATGCAGAACACCCACATTTTAGCAATTATCTAAATAACTTTTATCTTCTTATAAACTTCTAATTAGAAAGTAAGAGATCGCTGCTTTTCTAGACTAAACATATTCCTGGAGGTTTCTGAAGTAAAATAATATTATATAAGAAGATACTTCCACGCAACATCCCACCTAGAGTGAAAAAAACACCCAAAGAAATTAAATACCTCAGTCTCAAGATATTGAAAACAAATAAAAGCAAAAAATGATAAACGATTTTCTACAACGGCACCTTGAAAACCAATAATCAGGATAAACGTAACAGAGGAGCTACATTCTTCTTTTATATTCAATCGATAACAAACAGAATTTCGAAGAGAGATACTAAGAAAACAAGCAAAAAAAATATCATTTACTCCTTTAAGCAAAAAATTATTGATTCTTCTGCGCCACCTCAAAGCTTGCCATCCACCACTCAAAATCTTTTGCTCATGGGATGTGAGCTATGTTTGATAGATCCGGAGAGAGAAAGAAAGATGCATGCCAGAACATATGCAAGCCGAGGAAAAAAAAATAAAAACAAATCCGGAATAACATTTCATATAACAGAAGCTAATTATCAGATTCTATGACAATGGAGAGAAATGGCCCATACTGACTGTAAGAACTTCGTTAGAACAATCAAGTAGTTTTCAAAAATGTTTAAAAAATCACGATCGATGCAATAAAAATGATCCCAGATCTATTTAACTGTTCGATAATAAAAACTGTTTGGCTACGTGAGGTAAATACCATTATTGTAATACTACGCACTTGATATAATTTTCCTGATTAAGTATACCACAACGTATACGAAATTAGAAGAATTATACTCAGTACTCATTAGCATTTTGACTAATAGTGTCAACTAAGAGTATACCGATATGTGATTAACATCTATTCAGGCCACAGAAGTCTGATAATCATTCATACGCTCTAAGTTTATTTGCTTTAGCCGAAGAAGAGATTTTAAAAAAATGCAACACCTAGAAAAATGTGTAAAATAACGGCTGATTGTTTAAGACGTTCGGTATTGCATCACTTAAGATTCTTAAAGGCAGCACTATTCTTTTCTACTGACAATTCCTACGATGATTAACAAAAAAAAATAGTTTTCTTAATATTGTCTTTTCTTCCTCATGATAAAAAGAACAGCAACAGAGATCAATCATCAGAAGGCAGCCGTACTGTGTGGATAACAATCCGGGTGTTATGGGTTGCTGCACGCTGCTGGCATTGAATGAAGAGTAGGTAAGAAGATACCGAGAACGAAATGAAGGCAACGATAATACGAGTAATATGCACCACGAACTCAATACGGACAATGTGTGCAGCCTGATGTCGAGTAACTAAATGATAGGTCAACTAGGGTACGGTTGGAGTATGATCGAACAGTTTTTCCAATGTACTTAAAACTGTCAACACATTTTTTATTATTATTTTGGTAAGAAAAATTTGCTCTCCTAAATACCGATTACCTAAAGATCCAAACTATCTTACCGTTACTTTCTTTTTAGTGTTGTTATAAAAACAGTGTTGCTAAGGTTCGTAAAATTTTCTCGCTGGAAATCAAGTATCCTTCAAAGGGGAAATATATATTCGATCTTTCAGGCACTACGCGAAAACAGTGGCGCCACCACTCAAATGGTACAGTTTCTGATACAGACCGTTTCATCAATATTACAACTGCAAAAGCTAATTTAGGTTGAGTGCAGAAACGCCATTTAGCACGGGGTTTGACAAAGTTTCTAATCCAAGTGATGCAAGTCATAAGAATTCTTATAGGCGAACCTGTGGCAAAAACGGCAAATACTCAGTTTTTTTTTTTTTATTGAGCCCATAAACGAGAGACCTATAAGCACAACAGTGGTGTGCAGATGAAGACAGTTAGTTGGATGGGGACAGAGGTGAATGGAATAAAAGTGCAAGAATACAGGCATATTCGGTTCACGATGTCCACCGTTCATGAATAAAAAGCATTACCATTACGTTTTGAATAGTCGATGATCACGTGCATCGCCTGTCATGTCATCAGTTCTAATCACAGTAAACAGAGCAGAGGATTGTCTTTAACATAAGAAATAAACACTTGTGTTCCTTTATCAAATGCTAATTGGGAAGTTTCTTTTTCGTAACATGACTTCGGACTACGATTGGTATCGATTTACAGATGGGTGCTGAAAAAGGAAATCAGAAAGAGAAGATTTAAAAGCATAGCCCGAAGCAGCACTTTCGACTGTTTGTCTTATTTCCTTTTGAAAGGCGAGAACGCCTGATTAAAATGAGAGAGAGAAGGGAATACAAAGACGATAAACGAAGTGGAATCGCGTCTTTTCTCCAACTCTGATTAACGCACAAGGTTAAGGAAGTTCGCACCTTCCGCTAAAGGGAAAGCAGAGCCACGTTAAAACATTCTCATCTTTCACAAGCTTTTAATATCAATTCCATTCCCTTAGGGTTATACCATTTATGCGTATTCTCTCCGATTTGATCTTTCGTTTCAGCGAAATTTTTACCGACGATCCAAATCGTTGAGCACTTTCCATCTCCTATGAGGAGAGAAAGAGAATCCATATCGTCTTGGTTTTAGCCTAAAATTTCCTTTTGGAAAAGGAAATATTAAGTCTCGATGACAAGGTATAGAGATGATAGGTTAATAAGTGTACCAATATAAAAAGCAAATGGGTATATCTAAAACAAATTACAGACTTCGAAAGGAGGTATTAAAATAGGATGCCATACAGTGGTCTATTGTTTCTTCTTCATATGGGTAAAAACGCACCATCCAAAATTAACTGCAAATAACGATGTCATTCAATGGAAATGTAAAGGAGCCAACGAAGAACAGGATGACCGAATAAACCGACACTAAGGAATCAAAAGATTCTCGGAATACTGCTACAGAAATTTCGGTAGTCCGATCTGGAATCGAACCAGGAATTTTAAGAGCCTATGGAAGGGTTAGTTTCGTTTATAACTATGTAAACAACTGAAAAGATATGGAAAGGCAGTCGCACAAAAGCCAAACATAAGTTTTGCACACAATACTATCATAGAAACGCATCCCTGGTCCTGGAGAGTTGGACGTCCGTAATGGACTCAGGATGCATGCCTCCACCTCATATCAGTATATACAGACTGGTGACAGAAGTTTCTCCTGATTCGGTTGAAGCCTAGAAGGATGAACGCCGGCTTAATGCAGTGCCTCCTATATTGTGTCAGTTTTATGGAGCTAACCTACACTATATTATACTGCGGGTGTTATGATGGCACGATTTGAGGGAATGAATCGATGTGAAAAACTTGAGTAGCCCGCAGAGTCCAATAAACAATTTTTTGGAAGAAGTGGAACGTCTGTTGCAGCTAGGCTAGTGCACAACATTATCTAGATCAGGGTTTCTCAATCTGTGTTCCGCGAGAAGTTCTGGAATTTGTCATTTCAGTTTTCTAAGCATTTTTCATGAATAAATATTTTATAGTAAAAATATTCTCAGGAGAATAATATTCGTGAATATGTCGAAAAGCTCAGACCCAGAAAGCCTAATAACATCTGTGTATCGTTAATTTTCACACATCGAAACCTTTCAACATTTGGGAAAGGGAATGCCGCTGTTTATGACCGGTCATAAAAATTGCCTGCAAGCCCATTACAACAATTGGTGTCATATCCTCTGTTCTCAAAAATGAAGGAAATGACATCTGTGTAACAAATGTCAGTGACCAAGCAGCATATTTTTAAACATGGAAATATTCATGAATTATCGTTAATTTTTACACACTGAAATCTTTCAACAATCGGGAAAGAGAATACCGCCGTTTATGACCGATCATAAAATTTGCCTGCAAGCCGATTACAACAATGGGCGGCGTGTTCTCAAAACTGAACGAAATAACATATAATAATATCGAAATAATGGCGTTGCAAATGTCAGTGACCAATCAGCAAGGAAATATAAAGAAAATTTTTCCACTGAAATTGAAGATCAAGGTAGTCTGTATCTGGTTCTAAGATCTAGTAATGCTGAATACTTTATTCGCAAGTTCGTATTGCAGTGTGTAAGTGCTTGTTTTGAAACCGGAGTGCTGTGATTTTTTTAAAAGTAATAGGAATGCAGAGTTAAAATCTAACATGAATAAGAGACAAGGCACTTTGTTTAATTTTGGTATTAAGAAATCTCTTATTGAAGGTGTTTGTGACCCAACAGATAGTGAGTCATCCACCTCAAGCCTACAAAGATCTCCAGGATGTACAAAAGGAGGGGAAAACTACCAGCACACAGGAGAAAAAGTCTGCATTCACTCGTAAGTACTTATAATAATATTATAAATATATTTGGTGATCAGAATGGGATATGTCAATGAAAATCAGCACAAATTAATTTAATGATGGTTTAATTAATGTTTAATTAATTATTAATGAATTATCAATCATTAATAATTAATTATCAACTATTAATTAACAATAAAATAAGCTAAATTACCAATTAATTTTTAATTAATACATTACAAACTAATCAAGGTGTTCCGTGAACATTTCAGGATTTGTGAAGTGTTCCGTCGTAGAAAACGTTTGAGAAACCCTGCTCTAGATGGTATACAGAAAATTTATTGAAAGCAATTAATCGAACAATAGATTAGAACCAATGGATCTGCTGGTTCGAAAGCGAAATTTCCACTCAGCAAACCGGATTGGCATCTTCAAGTCGTCAATTGAAATTTTCAAAACTCGAAGCCATTTATGTCGATATAGCCACTCCTGACCTCACATCCGCCCCCCCCCCCCTCAGACTAACAAAAAATGAGCAAATGAAAAACACTCAGTATTGTCCTTTGTAGATCGCCCGATTTACAATAATCACGACAAGCGATGGAAACTGATAATACCCAACATTTATTCATAACATACAACAGCATCATGCTATCCCATTACGAGCAGCTGGATGACAATTCGTTTTTTTTTTTAACTTTGTAAATCAAATGTGTCTTTAACTAAAGTTCTCATTGTTATTCCACTTTCAGCACGCGCTGTCAGCAGAACGTCACCACAAAAATCTATGCGTGCGCAGATAGATCAGAGATTCGATGCGATGCTTCCAATGATTGGTGTCGTCATAGAAACAAAGCATTATAAAAATATATTTGTTTACTGCAACTCGTTTCAACATATTGATTCGCTTACAGCAAACTCTTGTTTTGAATAATGTATGGGTTCAAAGCAATTCGGTCCTCCAATGTTTGTAAATAACTGAGCGAGTACGTCACCAAATACACACTAGATCATGCACAATTCGGAAAATACAAAAACACCTTTTAAATAAATGTATCCGAAGCAACTACGGTTGAGAGACCACTTATGATTGTTAATTCCCTGTGTTCTTTGGCCTGTTTGTTTTTGCAGAAGAAAAACCCTGCCAATGTATGACATCAGCTAAGTCACCGTTAATTGAAAAGTCCTTGACGGAATTATAGAATTGAAAACAAGTCTTCCTGACCATTGATAGAATACTACTTCTCAATCGTAACTTGATAATTCTTCTCCAAAGAAGGCAAGGTCATTTAGCGGATCTTATAAGATATCTATAGGGCATTAAGGTATTTTTCTAGTTTTGGTAAAGTAATCCGTTTATTTACTTGCAAATATTAAGATGCAAGTTGCATCTTTAAGTGACCATATCTTTACGTTGTTTCTCGATAATCTTCTATTATTTATTAACCGTACTTACTTCAAGTTCTCTGGAGCTAATTTCTGCTATTTCAGAACAAGCCTCAGTAGCTTAGTTCGGGTTGTTCGCACCCATCAATGACATAAGGGACCTTTATTAGGTATCTTCAATCAAATAGTGAGTTAGATGGTCTCAGACGGAGAGGGGGATGAGTTTTCCCCCAATGGAAACTTGGGTTTTCCATCGTCCCTCAAAACGGGAAAACGGGTTCGTTAACACACACTTTAACAGAAGTAGGAAGATGGAAGGGATCAGAGCCTCAACCTCCTGGATGAAGATTACACTTGATTGGACGTCAGAACAATAAAACTGTTAGAATCAAAGTGGGAACATGACGTAAACTTTAAATTTTATTTGTTCAAAGTTAAATTTAATTTTAATTTTAATTTAAAATTAAATTTATAATTTTGTTTTTCGTTGTTGGTTTTATTTTACTTATGCTTTATTTCAGCTGTTGGATAAATCTTTTTACGCTCACTTATTATGTACGATCTGGGTTCAATCAATTCCTTTGACAAATAGTAATACCACGCCATTCTTACCTTCAACCGGCACACACACGTATGTTAACATAATAATCCTTTTTAATATAATAAATATCACTCAGTTAAATTTACTTTTTAAACTAGGCGAGTTTATCGGGGTAGTTACGCAAGTTTGGCTTTTTCTGGTTTATAATCTAAAATAAATTTTTAGTACTGTGAAAACCAGTTAGCTGTAAATAAATTTCATTCTTTTTGTAATGTAAATGTGAAGTTCGTCTATAGTATTCAAATTAAATATGGTGAAATTTAAAAGCAGCCAAAAATAAGTACCGGAACACAAATCAAAAAAACTGAGTGGACTCGAAACTTGTTGTGGTAAGGGCACCAAAACTATCCTTTTAAACCGATGAGCGTCCAAACTGATTTTGTTCCACTTCTATGGCATTCCTGTGTTAAGTGAAGACAGATTAATGTTGTAGTTAATGAATCATGTAATTGTATACTGAAGAGAAACGTAATGATGCTGAAACAGAGCCCTTAAGCTTAATTTAAAACACTTTATAACGTAAAGGAAGAATAGCTCCTCTATAAATGCATTACTCGACCTTCCTGGCGAAAACGAAATCTGATCTGGGACTGGAAGTGTCTCACAGGCACATAAAGTGAAATCAGACAGATGAAACATTCATCTCCGATTTCGCGCTGGGTTATTAAAGCACTCGCGAATCCGTATTGGAGGGTGGTTATCTGAAATGAAAGGGTGCGTCCTTGAACAGAACTTGAATGTTATCGGGGGTGATTTATTGCGTTAAATGAGACCCTTGCAGAGAACGACAATGAACCAGTGCATACACAATCGCTTGCAATCGAATTTCGACAGCGATTTGCTTAAAATCACAGTTATTAATTATAGAATTCCAGAAGATTTCTCAATTCAACAAGGGTAAAATATTCCCCTTTTCGGTTTTGGGTGTGACAAATCTCCATTCAACATTATTAATTGGGGATCAACTTTCCTCAGGAAACTGCCGTAAGCAAACCCATCTTAATTCGCATGCCACGATTGAATTAAGAGTGGGCACTGCAGCTCCCCCAAACTAACATTAATCTTTCGATCCACGACCTCTCAGAGAATTCGAGGAATTAGGATGGCCATCGCGTAACAAACCATCTTATTATAAGTGGAAGCGACGATTTTGCATTGATTATAATCATTGTTTATAACAGCAATAACGCAGAAGTTTAATACTCAATAAAGATAATTAAGAATCACAACACTGGCGAAATTCTTTGCTTTAATTTGAAGTGAGTTTAATTGTAAAACACAGACTATGAATATCATCGCACTGTCTTCGAACTCTGGAACTTTTACGTTATGTTTTTAACTGGCTGCGTATTTTACTCCAAGGCTGAAAAACGAGATGGTATTTTAAAACGTAACGGAGAAATAAATAGATAAAAAAACTGGATTGTGTACATGTGTTTTAACAGTTGAAGAGTTTCAAATATTTTCTTGGGTGAAATTCCTTTTCAAATTGTAAAATGCCAAACATTTTCATTTCTTCGGATAAAAGTAATTTAACTTAGGTGACAATATGAAATGCTAGAAAAACGTGTTGGATGGAACTATTTGCAGATTTTGTTGCTAGGCTAATAAAGACGAGAAAGATTATATGGAAGAGATTTTTTGCTTAAAATAGTGTCACATTCTGACTGTGAATTGGTATGGAAAAATCGACAAACAGAAACCAAAATTACATTTTTGGTTCAAGTTAAAATGTTGAGAAATAAGTATGACATAAAAAAACAAAGAAACAAAACGATTATCTCTGAGACTAACTTGCTTTACAGAGTCTGCGCAGTGTAGATATTTCATTACATGAAATCTTCCATGCGAAAATAATGCATTTACATTACATAGAAAAAGATTACTCGTTAAAACCAAAGTGTCTCGGTAAAACGCAAGCGGGAGCACAAACTATATTACAAGTAACAGCTGTTTCTTCAAGTGCATCAACTTTCCATTTGTCTCAACTGTCATTTCCACCGTATGGATATTTATATACCAGTTCAGTTTTTACTTAAACATCGGAACATCAAAGTCAATTTTAAACAGTATTTACCGAGTAAGAATAAGAAGTGCGTAGAATTACATTTCTGTATGGTAAGTAACTACTCTTATCTTCAGCCATTTCTTGAAATGTCTTTCCGTGACAAAACAAACTAAAGATATCTGATCGTTATTAACCGGAGTTGTTCTGCGGAAATAATCAATGATTTCGCTTTACGTTCTGTGAGGCATGTCTACAGTTCGTGTTGAAATTCTGCTTACCTGCCATCCATTATTCGACTCCTCTCATAATCCCTGTCTGACCGTAGTGATAATTTAGTCAAATGCTAACCCGCATCTTGATCATCCAAGGAGCACTACTCGCTCCAGTGACTTGGCAAGCTGCCAATCCTCTCCCCTTCACATTCTATGTACTTTTCATGTCCGATTCCAAGGTGAGATACGCTCGGTACACTGGCAAGTGAACATTTTCCCCTAAAGTGTAGCGGTTCTATTGGCGCTCTTGTTACTATGGCAATAAGAGCCGATTGCTCAACTGGGACATAAACAATAAAATGATAAATGTTATGATAATATCAAAAGAGAGGCCTCGTACGTTATTCTGGATTTAAAATCACGTATTCCAAGGAAAACTTAAAAAGAATTCATTCCAAGCTGCTCTCTTTATAGATGGATATTAGAACTCAATACAGCAAATGATTATCCAAACGGCGTGCGTACAAGTTTATCAGTAATAAATTTATGAAAAGAACTTTTGATGCGAAATACTTCCCTGTATAACACCAATCCTTGCAGGGAAGCAGCTTTTACCGGGTATTGATCTTATTTAACATTTTGATTTTGTCTCTTCATAAGTTAATGAAAAATGCAAACAATTGAAACATTATTGCTAATTAAAAGTTGCCTTCTAGCAACAATAGAATCGTGGCTTGCCTGCTTGGGTATTTTTTCCTCAAGACTACAAGTTAAACTCTCTCTAGAAATAGATAACAAGAATAGGAAGCCAGAGGAAATAATTGGAAGTGGTATAAGTCGTATGATTCTTCCGTTTTTATCATTCCGAATGGAACGTAGATAACTTGAAAGGCGATACAATTCTTTCGTCTGCCTCCTTTTGGGTTTCACTTCCTCAACCGAAACATGGATATTCGATTAAGTACCAACACTTTTACGAAGAGCTGACAAACCATGAAACTTTCATGAGAAACTGAAGCAGAGTACGGGTTTATACATAATGCGATACTAAAATTCGAACACGTGGTTTTTCAAACGCATCTTGTGGATACTGCGTCAGCTTGAGATAGAAGAGCGGGTTAGATTGCCTCTCCTCTGTCTGTCTTGGTTTTGAATATTTTACGTTGCTTGTCAGTTTCTGCGTAATGCATGCACTAATGTGAATAAAAGAGAGCCCTTGTTTCCACGCCAATCGATAGAATTCCGGGAAAAGTCGAGAGAAAGTTACCTCATGCATTACACGCGTTACTTAAAAGGCCAAGATGGAAAAGTCGAGATTTAAGGTATTGTAAATATCTGGAAAATATCAAGTTTTGCACATCCAGAATGATTTTGCGAAAGTCTTTCAGCAGGTCTCTTATGGGGGATTATTAAACACTGAATGCGCGATCCCAAATTATTGACAAGGATTCATTACAAATTCAGCAATATCTAATTTAAAAAAAAAATCTTTGACACTCATCAATCTACTTACTTGAATATCGGAAAGAGCTTTCTATCGATAAGGCGGAAATCCATTTACTAAAAACATCATTTTTCACTATAATTAGTAAGTCCGTGCTGTTTGGGAAGCATAAAAAAACCAGACACCCACAGTTATTCTCGATACACCTGTAAAAAAAATCTGTAGTTTCAAGACGAACGTAATGTTACGCATACTTATTATACAAAATTTATTTTCTAATATAAAATTAGTAATATAAATTTAGTAAAATTTATATTACTAATTTATTTTCTCTGTTTCTTATAAATAAGAATATATCTTATATTTTACTTTCATTTATAATTAAAAACTTTTAAATTAATCAAAAGTTTTAAAATAATAAAATACACCTTAATATTTTATATCATATTACATTAAGAAAAGCATACGTTCTCCCCCCCCCCCAAACTAAAAAGACTGCGGTTCAGTCCTTTTTAGGACTTCCAGTGTAACGGAGCAATGTGTAGCCAGTGAAGTTTTAACTGAGGCTCGGCTATTGCTGTTACCCAGCCATGAGAGCTTTTAGCTCAATAACACTCCATCCACACAGATTTTCTTCATTCAGATGATGGGATAAAGAGTCAAGGACTCAGTCCATCGCCCAGTTCTTTTAAGAACTTTTCAAACTAAAAAGCTAGAAAGAGATATCATAACACAAGAGCCCCGCAAGATAAAACAATATTGAACAAATGCTATAGCCCATGAAGTTTTAACTGAGGCTTTGCTGTTACCCTGGGGCTTGAGCATGGGGGTAATGAATGGCAATGCCGTAGAGCCTGTGAAGCTAATTGCGGCTTGGCTGTTGCCCCTTAGAGATACGCAAATGAGTTACTCTGCTCGGTGGTGGGGAATCTGCCACGGTGCAGAGCCTACCAGTTCTCCGAGATTCCAACTTGGTCCTGCGGACCGCTCATCCGTGGGATCTTACACCGCACCTTAACATTACCGTGAAGCTCTTCAAAACACAGAAATCATGATTGGGAAACAAAATTGAGTAGTTTAAACTCAAAAGACAACTCCGTCTAGAAATTCTTGAGAACCCTACGCACTAAAAGCCAACCCATACCGCCCCCCAATACAAACCAAGAAGGGAATTGTTCACACAGACAAAGAAAAAGCTAAAGCTCTAATAGACAACCTGGAAACACAATGTAACCCCTCTTATGAGAATTTAAACATTAATCTTATCTACAAGATTCACTGCCGTGTCAAGCAAGTCTTAAGACAAAAGGATAATCCAGAACCAATCACACCCACTTCTCCAACAGAAATAACAAGCATCATAACCTACCTGAAAAACAAAAAGGCTCCAGGTCCAGATGGAATCACCAAGAGAATAATCAAATTACTTTAAAAGTATAGTTGGAAAGTACAGTACAGTTAGTCAACGCCATCCTCAGATTCCAGTACTGTACTTTCCCATAACTTGGAAGACTGCCGACATCATACCTATCAAAAAGATTGGAAAGAACGCTCAACTCCCCGAAAGCTACAGACCCATCAATCTTTTATCCAGCCTTGGAAAGGTAGCAGAAAAAGTTATCCTCATAAGGCTCCAATCTGAAACGGATAAGCTGGAAAATTGAAAGCCAAACGGCTATTTTTCTGGCATCCTTAAGTATAATTAAGGGGGTACAAATCCCTTGTTGTTCAACTGCCAGTAAGCAAAACTCTAAGATGGATTACTACGAATCTATGAGTTTCATATATACCGAAAAACTATCGGCGAATCCAAGTGTAAATGACCACTTGGTAGTACAACACCAAGGTAACGCGAAGCAAAGGTGGAGCAAGATCCCTCACTATCCTTGATATTTTCTCATAATGTAAAAACACAGCCCCTAGGGGAGATAATACTGTAATTACATTATGAGGAGAGGTCACTACCCAGACCGGTTTCAACCTTTTTTGAGGTCTCATCAGTGAGTAAGTAGACCTGGAAGATAACGAGGTTTAAGTGAAAAGAACTTACATACCTTTACTATACGAATGCCATAAAGTTGTGTTTGTATATTATAACATAAATTGAAAGCCAAACGGCTATTTTTCTGGCATCCTTGATAATAATTAAGGGGGTAGAAATCCCTTGTTGTTCAACTGCCAGTAAGCAAAACTCTAAGATCGAGAACTACGAATCTTATATAGAAATACTTGGATTCGTCGATAGTTTTTCGGTGTGTGTGTGTGTGTGTGTATATATATATATATATATATATATATATATATATATATATATATATATATATATATATATATGAAACTCATAGATTCGTAGTTCTCGATCTTAGAGTTTTGCTTAGTTGAACAACAAGGGATTTGTATCCCCTTAATTATTATCAAGGATGCCAGAAAAATAGCCGTTTGGCTTTCAATTTATGTTATAATATACAAACACACCTTTATGGCATTCGTATAGTAAAGGTATGCAACTTCTTTTCACTTAAACCTCGTTATCTTCCAGGTCTACTTACTGATGAGACCTCAAAAAAGGTTGAAACCGTTCTGGGTAGTGACCTCTCCTCATAATGTAATTACAGTATTACCCCCCCCCCTAGGGGCTGTGTTTTTACATTATGAGAAAATATCAAGGATAGTAAGGGAGCCTGCTCCACCTTTTCTTCGAGTTGCCTTGGTGTTGTACTACCAAGTGGTCATTTACACTTGGATTCGCCTATAGTTTTTTGGTGTGTATATATATATATATATATATATATATATATGAAACTCATAGATTCGTAGTTCTTGATCTTAGAGTTTTGCTTACTGGCAGTTGACCAGCAAGGGATTTGTACCCCCTTAATTATGGATAAGCTGGAAATTATTTTCGGATTCAGAAAAGGCCATACCACTACACAACAAATACATCGACTGGTTGAATATATTACAAAAGGCTTCAACTGGAATCTCCACACCACTACAAAGATAGATATATGCAAATTAAAATAAATGAAATTGTATCAACCAGACGCAAAATCCTGGCAGGTGTGCCACAGGGCTCACTTTTGGCCTCTCTTCTATTTTCAATCTACGTAGCTGATATCCCTCAAAACCCAAGTACAACCATCACTGCACTATACGAAGATGATACTGCTCTACTAGCAAGATCTCTCAGCCACCGACTGGCAATTAGAAGACTCCAAAGCAGTATTCATATACTGGAGAAGTGGCTGATGGACTGGAAGATCCAAGTAAATCCCCCAAAAAGTTCAGCCATACTGTTTTCCAAAAAGAAAGTCCAGAGCAAGGAGGACATACATCTATTAGGAGTTAAGATTCCATGGCAGACTGAAGTCAAATATTTCGGCATGCTGTTGATAAAAAAAAAACTCCAATTTAGCAATCACATAAAACACATAGGCTTGAAGACACTCAAAGTAATCGCGCTACTCTACCCCATGATCAACAGCAGAAGCAAACTGGATATACGAAACATATTTACAAGATGGTAATACCCCAGTCATCACTTACGTATCTCCTGCATGGAGTCATACTTCGGATATGAATATACAAAAAACTACAGGCGAATACAGAACAAATGCCTGAGGATGATGCTGGACGCCCCATGGTTTATTAGAAACTCCCAAATTCACAGCGAAGTCAACATTCCTTTATATCTCTTTCCTTCTCCATGATCTAGCAGAAAAGTTCTTCATTAAGGCAAGTAATCATCCAAACTCACTGATCAAACAAGCTTCGGACTACAATGAAGCAGAATGCTACAAATACAAAAGACCCAAGTCAATCTTATGTCCAGCTGAACACGACTAATCTCACTACCCACACAGGGCGAGCTTAAAGCTCAATAACACTCCACTCAAAGAACTTCCCTCACAGACAAAGGGGAATATGGAAAGCATATGTGCTTCACCCATCAAATCGGTAACGTTTTGCGTTTCCCAAACTATTAGCGGAAGATTTTAAGTCGTCTGTTTGCGGCTGGGTTTTCAAGAGTTATGACAGTCATTAACGTTGCTGAAATTTTTTGTCCCTTAGCGTGTCCACCAATGAGAGTTCAAAGAGTTTAGTAGTGATTTTGGTCACTCAGTAAGATTCAAAGTGATCTTGTAGGTCACTTTGAATAGTTTTTGGTGACGTTGTCAAATAGTTGATATATGGCAAGATGAGCACTAATTTTCCTATTCTATGCTTAAATTCTGACTGACGCCACAGAGCTTTATTCTGGACGGGCGGAAAACGAAATCGTGCTCGTTCAGTGGCTAGTGATAATTACATCAAGAATTTCAAACACTGAAAACTTACGTTAAATGTTCGAGATATTCTTAAAGCTCACTTCGTTGATCGCTTTCATTTCTCTACGCACGTCCGGTTTTTGATTTCAAATAAACAATATAATGAATATAGGACATTACTGGGGCACCAAAGCAAATACCGAGAACTATTGGTTCTAATTGTTACAAAATTTGGTTGTTAAATTTAAAAATAAAAGCGTTTTCAATGCGATACGATTAAAACCATTAACCCACACACTGAGAAGCGTGCTTCACAAATTCGAATGGGTATCCAAATACTCCTGTTAGTAACGAGTATTTACTCTGTCTCCAAATTGTCTTTTGATACCTCTGTAGATCCAACAGTAAGTAAACAAAGTCAGGAACTTCTACGATAAGAGCAGGACCAGCCCTGCGAGCAATCTAGTAGTACTTCCCAAAGAAGATCAGACACGCGATTCAAGCGGGAGAACAACTAGTGTGCGCGCGACACAGAAAACAGGAGTCAATGGAGAAGGAATTTATCAACAAAGTAACGATGTTCGGGCTTATCATTAGCACGCACTCGTATGTTACGTCTTTATTGATTCCAATTGCACGAATCAGCAAGCCATAGAAGACAGACAATAGACGTGGGGTCATTAAAAGCTGCTTAGAGTCGTTTTCTCCTGTTTACGTCTTCCTATTTGAAATTACCCTCCGGAATCTTAAACTGGTGCTGAAAATGATGTTGTAGATGCTCGGGAAGAGAATAGAATTGGATAAAGTAAAAGAAGACCAGCGCTGCACATAGCGAGTGCATGTCGTAATAATCACCCTACCTAGACGAAAGTGTCAGGCGCGACTTTTAATGGGTTACTAACTTTATTAATGCTTGTAGTGTACACGCCTCAGGAATTTCACCACTCAGTTGCCCTTATCTGAGATGTTTTACAACACCTGAAGTGTGTAATGCGAGCTCTTCAACAAGATAATTCCCAACAAGAGCAAACAATATTTAACGTTAAATTCTAATACGTTGCCATTTTAGTGCCCAACACGGTCTATAAACAATAAATCTAGCTATCAAGGTGAGCTAATTAGAGTTAATTGACCTAATCCGCGGCTGTATTATGGGAATTCGATATTCTTACATATCTTGCGCTGATGCAATTAATGAGGTTACTCGAAATACGATGGTGAATCTCATCGATTGGAAGAATGGATGTATCCTAGTATTGGGACAACAGCTACTGACAGAGTTCCAAGTTTGGATCTTTGGTTGCTGTTTAACTAAGCAGATACGTAAGTTGACACAAATGACTAAGATATATTTTTACCATGTCTTTTACCAGTAAGAAAATGCAATCTAAGATTTTATTATTTCGTATGGATCGGTGACGTACTTATTTGCCTGTTAGGGCTATTCCATATCGGTGAAGTTTTCTTCAGCGAAAAAAATAATTTTAATTTTCTTTGAGTTATCGACTCGAAAGATAATTCATAGTTTTTATGTAGACAAAAAGAAAAGCTTAAGTAAGAATTTAACTTCAATTTTCTGGTGTAGTGAAATGTAAACAACATTTGCGATAGCGAATGACGTCATAGTTTGTTTAAATGTTACAGTGAAGCGAGTTTTTTTTTCCCAGAAAACTGCAACAACACTTTTACCATTACCAACTATTCCAATGGCTCGTTAGTAGATATTAAGGGGAAAAAATCCACGGCAGGCTAACGTAATAAAAAGATAATTCTGGGCCATAATTGCTCAAAAAAAGGGGTCTGGTGCTAACAATAGAAAGTATTGATTCTTCTCGCACAGTCAGGCACGGAGGGTTAAGTACATGGAATAAAAACAAAAAGCCTTTCTTTACTAGCCGAACTGCTTCGACAACAGGGGGAAGTTAACAAGGCGTGTTAGTTCTACTGAAAGTAGCACACGGTTGTCATCAGCATGGTCGTATCGAGGCTCGTGAGGTCAGGTCATAAATCATCGCAGATTCATTTCCATTCATTGACGGATGGATGATACGATGAAGACGCGCAAATGACCAACAGCGGGCACATTCAGAGCACGCACAGCTACTATAAATGTACGGAAGTCGTTTTTTTTTTTAGACGCTTCTTCCACACTAATTTTATTCTATTTTATCGAATTCTGTTTGACAGAATCGAAAGAATCTATTTATATTTATTTCATGTGTAAACTCAAATTACAGTTAAGGCAAATCCCAAGAATAATTTCGAGATTTTTCCCTTAAAAAAATAAGACTCGAATGTTGAACTTGACATCCTTCCCTACGGATGTATTCCAAAAATCGAGTCTATAAGAGTTAAGTGCAGAAAGAATGAAATTCTAAACTTAAAATACGAAAGCGGGCAAAAGAGTAACAAGGCAATATTTCAAAATGTCGATTTTAAGATATGGAAAGCAGCAATTTACCCAAATTTCTTGACTACTTCACAACGTTGAACATTTTTGCAGATTGTTTTCGAGTGTAGAAACGTTTCGAAGTATTGTACAAGGAAGGATGTTATTTCTTCCGTCAAGTTTTTCATTTCGAGTACCAGAAACCATTTTATTCTTTGTCTATAGCATTTCACGAAACCGGATTCAGTATGAAGAAGAGATACGCATGTTCACGTTCATAACAGATGCGCGAGGCTTTTTGTCCAAATATATACGTTAGATGGCCGGTATTCGAAAGTACACTGGTATTCAAAAGCTAAGAACGAACTATATTTTTACCTGTATATGGAAAAAAAAATTATGATTATAGCCAAATATGGAGATAAATTTGTCAGCATATTAATAAATTATATTACACAAAACGTGTTATAAATTTCGTACAAATTAAATTTCAATACGTTTTTGGCAAAAGTTACAAACTTCCTAAGGATGTAGTAAAGAAATTAATGTACAGTGCTCACCTATGCAGAGAGACATTTCAGTATGGAATATGTCCGTCCGGAACTGCGATGCAGCTCTCAAAACGTCGTACCGTGTTTAGTACCAAGCGATTCAGGAGTTCTTGAAGCAATGTCTTGTTTGTTTTATGGAGAGGAATTTCGAGCAGTAATGCGTTTCTCTATTGCGTTCCAAACGTGTTCTATGGACTGAAATGTGGGGAGCGTGCTGGCCACTCGATTCGATTAATATTCTCTGCCTCCAGAAGTATCTCCATTGCTCGTGTACGGTGTGGTGTGGCATTGTCATCCATGAAAATGAATTCTTCGCTACAGCACCACGGAACAATCGAACATGACGTTAAAGAACTTCGTTGCAATATCGTTCACCAGTCATAGTCCCTTTTCCAGCACTTGTAGCTGGGTGCGTCCATTAAGTATAATGCCTCCCCACACCATGATCCCAACAGCACCGTATCTCTCCCTTTCAAGAGCATTTTGGCGATGATAAGCAGTACCACTTTCACGGCAGATCAAGTGTCGTCTAGAATCGGAAGAAAGACTAAAACGACTCATCTGTAAAGAGTACATTAGTCCATTGGTGTCTTGTCCAAATCGTGCTCTACAATGAGTCGTGTATAAAAGGACGCAGACTACAAACCTTCGGACGTATAGGCCTACTTGTCGCACAGGTCTAGCCACAGTTTGTTCAGATATCCGCATACCTGTGCTTGAATGGAGCCGACTTGCAAGCTGACCTGCAGTGGTGCGTCGATTACATTTGGCTGTTATAACCAAACATCCGTCTTCATGCTCCGTCGTAGAGGGGAGGGTTATCTCTTAGCAAACGCCTGGAACGCATTCTAAACGCTTCCCAGGGCCTGGATACAACGTGAGATTCCAAACTCTCTGGCAATATCAGTAATTCTGCGCCTTCTTCGAGCTTTCCAATAATTCTTCCCGGCGTGAAAACGGTTCCCAACTTATTTTAATTACGGAACCCTTTTCATCTTGATAAAAAATTTTGCAACCCTGACAATTTTTACTGATTATAAATAAAACAAATCAAAAATTATTTATTCAACATTAAAAAAAGAAGATTAATAATGGAAAAGCAAATATTAATTCAAACTGGTAAGTAATGTAAAGGATTAACCTTCCTTATTCTTTTGAAAAAAATATTGAATCTTTCAATATTCTTTCAAAATGTGGTTTAATTGTGGACAGCTCAATTCTAAAATCAGGAGCGGCATCCAACTTAATTCTGTATTTTGTTTTTGTCGCAGTGCGGAGCGAAAATCCGCTTTCACAGAAATATGTGGTAATATACGGAAACAAACAACGAATTGCCTTTTTGAATAAATTTGGATCTTCTTCTTTCAAGTCACACCAAAACTTGCTTAATGAAACTTCATAAAATTTAATTTTTATTTGGCTTTGATGTCAGGTCGACGAGATTTTCATATTCTGAAGTAGACAGTTCCTCTGGTTTTTCTTTAATATTGGAAAACCCAATAGTTTTTGTCATATTTTAGTAAATTATCCATTTAATGCCACATTTATTGATTTTAGATGACAAATAATTTCGTTTCGAATTCCTCGTCAATTTCACAGTTCGATTCCTGCAAAAAAGTCATTTAAAGTTGGAAATGGATTCATATTATTTTTTCAACAGCCATTGTCCAGTATTGTAACTTTCATAATAAATTATCGTTTGTGTTGAAATATTTACATTTCCTTGAAGGGAGAGAGAAACATCATTCAATTTCGTGAATATATCCGTTAGATACGCAATTGGACTCAACCACTTTTCTAAAACGATCTGCTAATAGAAATGTCATCCCCTCAGTCACTCCATATACACCCATCCATCTCATTAAGGGGTCTACCCTCGTTTTCAGGGACTTTGCCTTCCATTACTGTTTTGAGAAGTCTTCCTTCCATCCTTTTGTGTCCAAAAATATTTCAACTTTCTTCTCAATATCCTTAAGGAGTTTTCAAGTTCTATCAATCCTTTCTAGCACCTATCCGTTTGTCCGCCTTTGAGTATATGATCCTCAACAGGCTTCTGTAACACCACATCTCAAAAGCAGCTTCCTGTTTCCTATCCGACTTCTTTAGGTTCCAAGTGTCACATCCATAAGATGCTGTTGGAAAAACAGCTGCGTCCAAAACCCTCAACTTTGCAGTTAATACAACATAAAGCTGATTAAGTTTTATTTGGCGTTTTCATTTGGCTCTTTTTCTAGACATGTTTTCTGAGAAGATGGTTTTGATGTTCTTTTTTAGACAAACAGCAATATCTGTTAATCCTAAATAACACTCTCCGGATGTTCTTCGGTTGGTTAGTTTATTTTACAATAAAAATAAATTGAGTTTCTGAAAAGAAAAGTCTAACAGAGAATCTAAGTGAAGCAATTGACGTTCCCAATAACGTTCAAAGTGAAGCGGAAAGATTTTTCCCCCCTTTACGTAGTCTAGGCTATTGTCGCTGTTTTGAGTGCGAGGTGAAACAAACGGCTGATCATTTATCTGCTCCTAAGTTAACAGATTAGGAGACGGTGAAAACAAATTCACCATCTGAGCTCTTATTGCTGGTATTCTGTTAGCGTTGACTCTGGTTCGTCTGAACGTAACCAGTTCTAGTTTACATTTAACCCGTAACTTGTCCATCTAAGTAACTAAGACAATTGTGGCAAATAGGATTTAGAAAGATAATCAGGCCAAATTAGTCAAATATATACTTGAAAGATTGGATGTTAGAGATGGGGACGCTGAAACTGTAATTTTAACTTAAAGAAATTCATTTCTATTTGAAATGTGAAATCAAAAGGTGGTGGTTGTTCTTTGGGATGATGATTGAATCAACTAAGACTAAGCCCAGTGTATGCCTGGTAAATAGACGTACTCTTTTGAACGTTTGCCTGTTTTATTAGGATGAAAAATCCAGTCAACTCCGTACGAGACCGGTTGGATTTGCCTTCAGTTTATTGAATGTGTCAAGACTAGAGACAACTATTAAAAATCATACTTCACAATGCATAATACTTCATTTTAATAAGTTTATTTAACACCAGTTATGCTTTTATTAAATTGGTGTATTCGCATTCTGCTCGAAATCTGTGACAGAAGTCTAAGTGACTAACCTTTAAGCTATTCTTTCCATACTGTAAAACTGCCTTAAGATTAATTACTTACAAACCGTCCCCATATATACAAAACATTTCTTTGCACAAGCTTTATTTTCAGTCCCTTTTACGTTCCAAAAAAGACAGCCACACAAGCCAAATTCCCAACTGCAAACGAAGATATATGGCAACTAGAATTCAGTGATAACCTCGTAGAAGATGAGCTGAAACCCTACTAATATTTAGTTACTCTATTCTGCCGGCCATCAATTGAAAGAAGAGTTTCAATTTTCTTTTTATACGAGTTATGTTCAATTACGTTTACATGAACTTGCTTACACTACGGAAATCCAGTGCGAGATGCCCATAAAATCCCCCAGCTCCTCCATCATTCCTTTAAAAACAGTGGTCTCGTCTCCAAACTATGATTTCGCGAATGTCTGTCTGTCTGCTAAGTAATCAGCTTCACCGCGGCAGGGAAATAAAAGACGAAAAGTGTGGAATCAACAATCCCCGGATGATGAGGTAGGCAAACACGCAGTTAACGACTTATTCTTCGAGTGTTTACGACATGCGCCAGTGTCAGGTGGTAAAGTTTTCTGTGGCAGAGGTAGTTTCAGCTTAGGAAAGCCGTTGGAAGATGCAAAAAGTAATGAACTGCAGTGTGCGATCTTCCTCTAAAGAACAATACGGTGGCCGTTGCGAAATCGCGAGCATCACTTGACTCTAGGGTCGATACAGCCGATTTAATGACACGCTGGAGAATTGTGTTTAAGAACACAAAATAAAATCTTTCCTTAAGATATCTTAGCTGGAGACAGAGGATGCGTAAAGGTCGGATAACACAGTTACAGCTGCACGAAGAAGGAATGAAGTTCAGTCCACACACACACACGGGTCCGGTTCTTACCAAGTTGTGAACTGCTGATCTCGAAGACATCGTAATTTCCTTCTTGCACCAAAGAGTTTAATATATCAGGAAGCAACCAACAGATGGAAGTTTTTAAAAATAAAACAAATTGATTTTCATTATTACTGCTTTGTTTATTTAAAAAAAATAAAATAAAATTGATTTGACAAGTTTTGACATTTTAGGCTTCCTTGTTGAAGTGAAAATTAATTAAAGTGTGCATAGAAAGAAAACACATTCCTATATTTAACTAGTAGATTAACACCAACTTAAATTTATCTTCATGCCTACTAATTATGTTTTTATTATTGCTGCCATATTCATTACAAAAAAACTAAAGCGCCTCTTGGTATGACAATACTTGTGCCACATGATCCCCACCTTCTGCCTAAATTTATCATTATTATTTGACACCTCCAGATAGTCCAAAGACTCGTCGAGGGAGGGCACCTGCTCTACAGCTCGCCATCACTCAATCCACCAACGCCATCTACCGCCGACTACCATAACTTGCTTGCACTTCTGGTTTTATAATGCACAATCAGCTGAAAACGAAGATGATCCCAGCCTTTTCACGACCAATTACTTGACTAATAACTAAAAACAATAAGAAATTCACGTCTTTTTTTTTTTTCCATTTACCAAATCTTGTTAGTGCCCAAACATAACCAAATGCCTCCAACTCCGATTTGCTTGCCGCATTCCAGTGAAGGTGATAACAAACTTGAAAGCTATGAAAATTTTTCGAATTAATACTTGGTGGAAGTACTGTTTGTTAAAAGAGGAAAAAATAAATACTTTAAGTTGGTTTTTTTTTCATATGTCAATGGAAGACAGCAAAACCTAAAGCAAAAGAGTGCGACGACATGGATTAGTGGTGAAGATGAAAAAGTGAGCCTGTTGGTATCACCGGTTGACCCTTGCACAATCCAAGACTAAGAATCATTACGTTAAAAGAAAAGAAAAAAAATAACAAAAACGAAATATTTAACTTTCACAAAGGCAGACTGGTTTTGATCGTTAATTTCTAACCGGCATGGCAGCGATCAACCTTTCGTATATTTGGAGGCAAACAAGCATTAAGTGAAATGGTCAACTGGAAAATTGCTTGATCCGAAGTCACGAAAACAAATCCCCGCAAAGAGAAAAAGTTGAGTGATTTAGTTGCGATGTTTGCTGAGAAAAGTATTATCCACCCAGATAAGCCTCGTTTTACTTCTGCTTGCCTTTACTGAAACACAATCCTCAAAGTCATTTCTTTGTGAATCCTGGCGCCAGAAAAATCTTTATAACCAAGCATTGAATCTTTTAGAACACGAGAAATAAAATTCTTATTCTAAGTAGTTTATTACCGGGTAATAATTTTTTGAAATTCAACTTTCTCTAAAGAGAAACCTATCAAACTTACAATGGTTAACAATACAAACTCCAACAATATCACTGAAATCACGTGATGACTAAACCGAACCTAATGATTGGTGGGATAGTAAATGCTATTACATTAGGGAATTATTATACGACAAGGTGGTTTCTCGTTGCCTTCCTTATCTAATAGTATTCTCTGCCTGTAGATTTACGTGTTCACAGAGTCGGTTTGTCTGTCTTGAGGTACGAAAAAAAACTCCGCAAAAAAGCCCTGATAAAGGTTCTTCGCGTTAGACAGGATTTGAACCAACTCTTCGTTGAAACCAAATGAGCTACAGAAGCTCTGACCAAACAGAAGAGGATTACTGTTAAAGTGACAAATATTCGACAATTTGTGAGAATTATTTGAATTAAGACGTTGAATTACTTAAACAAAATCACATTCGGAGCATTTGCCTCTCAAAATGGTACATTTTGGATAAGACAGATCGCATGATATTTTAGAAAAAATATTTTCTTTGGAAAAATGAACTTTTCAGTTTAATGCAGTAAAATGTTGTATATCGATTTCAGAAACTTTTCCTTTTAATGTCCCCCCTTAATGATCTATTCATTTAAAAAAATATTAAACTACATATGATACAGGATCTATCCAATGTTCACATAACGATCGAAACAAAAAATAGACAAAATAAAAAATCCTAAATATACTGCCCGATCAATTTTTCCGAATGTGTACAGAAAGAAATAGTGAAGTCCAAAGACGTGCCTGGAAAGCTAACACTTAAGATCATCAGCTTTCAGCTCTAACAGAGAAAGACATCGAAGCATCCCAAACGACATTCATCAACCTGTCTTCAGATGTCAAAGAGCAACGAGTGCTACAAGCAGTGGCGGATTACCCATTAAGGTAATGAGGCACGTGCCTAGGGGGCCCTCGAGCTTTTTTTTGGGCCCCCCCAAGCCAAGACATTTTCCTATAGTGTTTTAAAATAGATTGTTTTCGATTAACATCGTAAAAATCTTGATTATTTTAAGCGAGAATTTTTTCAAAACAATTATTACGTTTTAATACGTATTTTGAACAGCGCGCACTATCTACGCTTTAAATAATGCCGCAACACAATGTCGGCGCTAGTTGACAAGCTTCGTATTTTGAACATTGCTCGCTATCTACGCTTTAAATTAAACCGCATTACCAATGTCGGCGCACGGCGCTGTTGACAGCTTCAACGTCACGAAAACGGATTGCATTGCCGAAATAGGAAGTTTCGCCTGGTTGCTCCTTAACTTCATTTGTTATTGAATCGTGAGGTGTTTGTTTCAAAAATAACTTTTCGTGCGACTTTTCGTGTTTTCATTAGTTGAGTGTAGTGCAAGTAAAAAAAATGTAAAAAAATGATAAAAAATTAAAAAAAGTTTTATTATTCATCCAATAGTTCAAAAAATTCAAAAGTACAAAATTTTATTTATTTGCCACCTAACTTTTACTTTTTTAATTTTCTTTTTTTAAATTATTTTTTTGGGTGGCCCAAATATAATTTGCCTAGGGACCCCAACTATCTCTTAATCCGCCACTGGCTACAAGACATTCTTACAAATGAATTTCCTTTCTACGCAAGCGAAGCAACGACGACACATTGTGCCGACTTTAATTATCAGTTTGTCTATCAGAAGTGTCTGCATTGCGTAATCGCCGTTATTAATAATAATAACGGGCTTATTAATCTTTCACGTGTTTCATTGATGACAAACACAGTCTCCTTTTCATCTCTAATATCGTTACATAGGTCTTGGGGGTTCTAGAAATTGGCAATTATCGGCGTTAATGATGGAATCCCGCATTTTAACAGTAGGGTACGTTGTCTTTATATAAGACAAGATGGTTAATGTTGCTTTCGGAAGTGAGATGTCCATTCGTCTGTATGGGTTTAATAAGTTTGTTTTAATTCTAGTGGAATTATCTTTAAGCGTTTGTGTCAAAGGAAGTTCAACAATGTTCAACGCAGTTAATAACAGCAGAAGAATTTTAGGTTAACAATGAAAAAAAAAAAACAGGTAGTAACAGTTAAACAATGAGAAGAGCAACAATGAGAATTTCAGTGACTGAATAGCAAGACATTTCAAATAAATAATTTAGAACTAATCTATTTCTTTAGGCATCATATTAAAAAAAAAAAAATAGGGCACGCTCTGCATCTGCAAACAACGAAGTCTGCTGATATTTCCCAATCCAATATCACTCTTATTTTAAAATCCAAAATGGTCTTTAATATTATAATGAAATTTTGAAGAGGAATATTGTTAATCAACACGAGTAGTTTTAATGTTATATTGATGCGATTAATGTGTGCATCACTGTTCTTATTTGTCTCCCTTGATAGTCTCTATTATCTCAATTCACTCAGGCTTGAAATATTACAATTTTCCATCCAGTAATGCCAGCTGTTTGTTTTGTTTTCTCAGTTTTAAATTGCTCCAACTCAGTGCTTATATTTCGCATTTCTTCATTCCGTTCTACGGAGTGTTATTTTTAGCCGTTTCATTTGTACCCGGCTGGATTTGCACTGCTTTTGTCTAAGCTTTTAGATGATGTCTGTTTAGTTTTCTGATCGCTTCTCTGCATCTGAACTGGTAAACAGAAGTTTCTTTTTGATTCATCTACCAAAGAGGTGACTGCTGAGTCCCCGAGAAAAAGAAAGTTATGAAAAATAATCCTAGGAAACTCTCGTTTTTCCAGATTTCTGCCGTCTATTCTAACGATCGGTTTCTTCTGAAACGAAATGGAGCGACATCTACAGGCAAAAAATTGATTAATCATTTCTAAATGCACAATATGTGCTTTAACACTAATAGCTTAGTTTGAGAAAAGGGATTTAACGCAAAAAAGTCAATATTTGGAGGAAACATTAATTAGTTTCTTTCAAAGAAAAAATAATAATCCGGAAACTCTTCAATTTAATTTCTTTAACTCTATTGACTGCGTTGATTGTACCAATAAATACGGAACATGATTTCATACAAATGACTTTTTCTTTGGCTGTCAAAGCGCATTGGAAATATTCAAAACTCTCGCTCAGTTCAAGTCCCGAAATTTCAATTTCAGTGCAATCGCTTTTTCTTGTTGCTGTTTTATTCATTCAGAGAACTACTTATCGTTTTCTTTTCATACTCCGTGTGCCACGTCTTATTTCCGTCCCTTTTTCATTTTAATTCCCCGTTTCTAAAGAATACGAAACGAACAAAAAAAGAAGTGGCTCATTTAATATTCAAATGCTCCTGTGTTGGTTATCGAAGCATTTCATGCAGGTTCAATGGCGAGGGCATCTCCAAGCAATATCCCCGCGTAATGTCCGCTGTTGCAACAATTTGTTATCTCCCGCAGGAGATCCCTCGGAATTATTCCTAAACACATTCTTTAGATAAACAAAATTGGAAATTTTATTATTTTAACGCTCGCCAACCATACGTTTTGAAGGAAATGTGTTTAGACATATTTTTAGAAGAGCATTTGTTGCTATTATGGTTGCTAAGTGGCGTCGTTTATGCAGTAAAATAAGTTTTTCAATTTAACTATAATATTTTCATCCATATTTCTGAATCCGCGTAACTGAGTGTGGGCGAAAAGACTTGAAATGTCCGTGAACAGTGGCGCGTGATTCACTGGGTCAGAGAGGTAATAGAAGCGTTTCAAGCAGCCTGGGAAATGAGAAAAAAAAAAAAAAAAAAAATTGAAACCTCAACCCAATAATTATTTTTCAATCTCAGCGCGGTTCACAATTATTCTTTTAAGGACTAAAAAAAAGTTTCGCTGAATTTTACATCACGTCATTATCCAATAGATAAACAACTGTTTCTTCTTACTTCTAATAACCTGAGTTCATAAGAAATAGCCTTCAGCATCTACAAAATTTAACGTACGACCCAACATCGAACTAACATGCCGCCCAAACTAACCAGACAATACGTTTACGACCCCAAAACGCTCAAAGTAACAAGTGCAGCAAAAAATGATGGCGCAATCATTAAAAAGAAACTAGAGATCGGTTAGCAGGCACGCTTTCTTCTACTTGTAATCAGCTACTAAGATGGTCGCCTAGGCAACAAAGAACAGTTCTAAGAAGGAGGCAACTGCAATAGATTGGACACAGAATTGCTTTATTGCTTTAGTTATAACCAGAATGTGATATGTAACCCAACGAACTTCCCAAGTGTCTTTTCATCTCCCTTCTTTTAATGAGGAATTATAAAAAAAATCTTTAAGCATACTTTGTCAAATGATTGTACCGGTTGTCTAATAATACCAGGACCGTCATGGCCGTGATGAATGTCAGTCCAATAACATTGTCATCGTAAAAGCGAAAAGAAAAGGTGGTTAATCATTTGAAATCCTCGCATGTCCTTCGCCTGGATTCAAATGACCCTTCCCCATATAGTATTGGTCTTGATGACCTGTTAAAGCTAACTAACTTGCTTCGTGTAAATCTCATTGATGTTTTCAAAAGACGAATCCGATCCCATTATCTGCCACCAACTTTTCTACTGCACGTGATCCGATCGAAACCAAAATTGAAAGCATAGAGGGATCTTTTGTGTTCTAAATCTTATTAAATCTCGTTCATCCACGGAAAAATTATGACAGTGGATAATTTCGACGCATTTTGCCCCTTTCAAGCTCACAAAATAAAATGTATTAAGTTCTTATTAGCGCAGTTTGATAGATAGCACTGCCCTATGCCTATATAAAAAGTTTCATATCGCTGGAAGCATTTTCCAGCTTGTTTTCACCCTTACAGCACGCATATGCGTGCTGTAAGGGTGAAAACAAGCAGATTTTGACTAAAAAACACGAAAAAATTCACTTTTTGCAAAATTTCACGGAAACGTTATTTTCGTGTTTTACACACACAAACGCTATCAGATGAAGCTATTTGAGTGTATTTAAGTGTATTTCGTTATATGGCACATAATTCAACGCAGTGGTTGTTAAAGAAACCAGCAATACATAGTATAGTGCATTATACCTTGTTTCGACATTATGTCGTTAGAGGGCGTTGTAATCGAACTAATGTTGAATTTTTAAAAAATTTGCATATCACCCGACCAGAGTTCAAATAATTTGTGTACGGCTATACATTAAAAAAAAAAAAAAAAAAGCATTTTCTAATCCCCACCCGTCGAAAGGCAAAAAAAAAAAAATGAAACAGCCGATATACAATGCTTCTGTTTGGAAATAAGTGGACAGTCGATCACCCCTTCACACCATCGCCGAGCCTGAGTGCTTCCCACGGCGCTATAAGAAAATGTATAAACTTCGAAATATTTTTAAAAAATATTTAGACGTTTGCATAGTTTTGTCTGCGTTCTCAGTATTCCATTTTTTCCCAATATATCAACCGACAATGTTCTAACTGGTTATTTTTCGTTTGGTGACGTCGATCATTATTTTCCTTGCAATAACAATATAAATTAAATTATTTCATCGATTCCTATTATTCCAGCAAGCAGGCGAAGAAATTTAATAATTATTGAATAAAATAAAGTGTTTTTGATTTAGATAAATAGGATTTTTGTTACAGTTTCGAGTGCGTTCTTGTTTTCCGAATGGCTGCTTACTCTGCGAACACGAAAGATGTGAAATAAGACATTTCGGCATCGCGACAACCCCAACTGTTCCCAAGTCATGTTTGCTTAGCTAAGACAGGTACGTTACCTCCTACAGCAAGCGTCGTCTGTCCGTGACAGCGTGCGTAATTTATCTACATTCTGTTTGACGTCTTCGATCGAGTTCTCGAAAGGGCAATCACAAATGGTGGGGTGGGCGGCAACTAAAAATAAACCGATAAGGTTTATTCCTGGTGCATTCCTTCATAGATAAGCGGCACCTACTGTCCAAATCATCGGTTACTTGCGGATATTCTCGGCAGTTGTTGATAAATTCTTGCCGTGGGTGCCTTTTCGCAAAATGCGATCACGTCATGTGTCGTTAGTATTAACTTTGCCACCTTCGTTGTTCGAGACATTTGTTAAGCGTACTGGGCGATATTTGTTTAATCTCTCACTCAAAACAGACGGAATTTTTTATATTTGATTGAATTCCACGGGTTTTAAAACGTTATTCCAACTTTTCTTAAATATTTGGACAGCAATTGGTATTTTCGACTTTTGATGGCTTAATAAGATGGATGACATACGAAACACTGACGAAAGAAAGGTAAAAATTAAACAAATATTACTGAGCTCTCTCTCTCTCACACATTGTTACTAAAAGTATAGAAATAGCAAAGCATTCACAAGAAAACTTATGTAACTGAAAGCACCTTGAAAGTGCATTCAATCTGGACTCTTGAATTTCTCTGAAGAGACTACGAATGAATAAAATATTATTTGAAAAGGTAACTGCGTGACTGGTATTGTTCGCACCGAACATGGCGCGGTTCTTTTCAAACCCCACAGTTCAATTTTACGCTTAACTTTTAAGATTTAAAGAAACGTAATGCACTCTTGGAGTCTTACGTGCGTAGAAGCCATCTTACTAAAACTTTAAGAACAGTTCTTGGTGATGTGCATAAAAAAAGAGGCTGCTATCTGTTCAGATTTAAGTTCGTTCAACCTCGCACGCGGATCGTTTTGTTGTTGTTGGCCAGTGCGTGCCACTCACACAATGTGCTTTTGAATTCCACGCTTCCCCAAGCTTAACTTCAAATGCAACATCACGCCCCTGTGAGTGTGTGTGTGTGTGTGAATTACTTAACAGAATAGATATTGGTTGGTTGAGCCACTGTCTCCTCCACAAAGTTCTATAACCCCTTTTAGGCTGAAGAACTAAGTGTCGGTGGTCAATGATTTTAGTCAAAAAAAAAGTGCACGCGCACACACACATACTAAATTGCGCCTCAAAGTTTCGGGCGCAGCTCAGTATTGATGTGGCACAGCTATGAATGCTAGCTATCGAATAGCTATGACATGACCGGTGTCCATGCGAACCCTTCAGTCTAAACGGATAAAAACAGTAGCCCATACAAAATCTATCGGCTGCACACTCTCAGCCACAAAGGCTCACGTATCAATTACGTTTTCATCTGGACAAGGAATGAATTACTTGTCAAAAACCTACCCCCCCCCCCACCATTAAGCCGGCGAGTTATACATTATAACAGTCGTAGTGTCGAGTTCGGCACATAATACGCCCCTGTAACTTACCTATTGTATTAATTGATGAATATAAGACAGTTGCACATAATACTACACATTAAATACGATGACATTCAAAAATTATTTATGTGCACATCGCTTGCTGTTCTTGGAAATTAATCCCCCCCCCCCAAATGTTTAGTGAGGGGAATGATAAAAGAAAATATCTAAATTTTGTCTTTAAAAATAAGCAATATCACGATGGTCTTATTAAAACAGGGCAAACGCTCATCTAAAGGTCTTGTGCGATTTCAACGGATATTATCATACGACCGAGTTTGATAACTGCACAAAGCGAACGATGCTTTTTGGTTTCCGTACTGGCCTTTCAAACCCAGGAACGTTATCTTCTGAAGTCATCTTAAGAAGAAAACTTCACTTTTTATTACAAGTTTCATTTACAAAACACATTGAAAAGTGCACCTGCTGACTTCACTATTTTACTGTCCGAATAACAATCACCTGTTCATGCCAATTTTTCCTCATTAACCGCAAACTAGCTTTAAGATGTTAGCAAAAATGTAAATAAATATAATTTGCTCCAAACTGAATCCCAATACCCTCCGATATTTTACTTATAGAAAGGGCATATTATCCTGGGTAATCTCGTACACCAATCCCTAAATAAATGTGCCCTAATATCTCCAGGAAGAATAACAATAGACTAAATTAATTCCTGTTCCAATACTCCAAGTTCCGATTTATTTTTATGTGATCCCACCCATGAAAGGATATACACCCATAATATTAGTATCATGGAGGGATTAGTGGTTAGATAATTCAGAAACTTGACTCTAGAGACCTTTTCCCTGCAGGAAAGTCGGATTTTTCATCCCGCAAAAGATAAACCTGCCATAGAACAAACTCACTTAACAGACATAACATACTGGCCTAATAGCATTAGCTGCTTCGTTCATAACTCCGTTCCCACAGCCCTGGTGAAAAAAGTAGAAATATCCCTTCAACTCAAATTCTTCTTTTCCCTTTAAGTTTTATAAACTTAAAGTGCACTTTTATTCGTGAGAATAGCAGCTCAACGAAGTATGAAATCTCATCGCTCCCTTTGGCACTTTCTCTAAACAATAACTTGGAACTTTTAAGTACTCTAAAATTAGGTTCAACTTATTGTTTTATTCAGGAGAACGATTGCATTTTCCCCTACTGGACAAAGTTCCTGAAATATAATGAAAGAATCTCAGTTGCATTTCTTTTTTCCTGCAGTGTTTCGAAAATGTATTATTTCACTGGGCCATTTTCATACAACTTAGTCTTAGGTAAGAATTCCAATTTTCTTACGACATATTCGCGTGATTTCAATAGTCCTTTATATAAACCAGCGATAATTAATCCTTATCAATGTTTACGGTAAGTACAGTACCCACTTAATGATCAGCCATTTTTTTAAAGATCTTTGCGAGGGTGAAAATTGAATGGAGTGAGACGTCTTTTTGCATCCAGGCTCTTGGGAACAATCTCCCTCTCTAAAAAAAAAAACCCTGATCATTAACGATACCCTCAATGAATGTAGTTAATGATACAGATGTTCTTTTTTCAAAAAAAAAAGTTTATCAAAGTCTTCAAATTCACGAGCTCTTGTAAATTTATTTTAATGACTACCAGAAATGAATGTTTTCTCCCTTTAATATAAGTTCTCAACTATGTTGTCTATTGCTGAAATATTCTTTTACTCAGATACCACGGGAATAAACATGAAACGTACCTAGTAAATTCCACCCAGTAATTCACGTTCTGCCGGACGAACGGACAGACAGACAGACATGGCATTCTCTAGTGATTAGTCAAGTTTAAGTGTACAACACTTAAAGGATTTCGCAGTTAATCGCAGACACGTGAGCGTGCACCGCATGTTGAATGAGTGGTGGCATTATTCCTAACGCGAGTTGACTTTTTTCCCTCTTAAGAGGCTATTTCGGTCCCGCTCTCCATTGATGGACGCCATTGTTGCACATCTTACGCAAGTCCGATGGGCGCTCTAATCTTATGTGCTGTTCGACATTTGCTCCGAAGATCTAATGAACACGGTGATTGTTAAAGTGGTGCTTGGGGGGGAGGGGGGCACGTTCTTAATCTGGGCAGATAGACACAATTACGTTGCACGATGGAATCGACTAAAAGAGATTTTCGTTTTCTCCAGGAGTCGTAAAGGCGAACCAGATTAGAAGAAGTTCGCTTATCTCAAATCGTCAGTTTTTAAATGGGTCAACTTTCCAATACTTTTTTGGGTAACGGCAAAATCAAAAACACGATACAACAATTAATTTGAGTGTGAAAAAGAAAACGAAATTTTCACAGTTTGATTCACTTTATACAACATATAAGTACATATTTTTCATAAGAAAAAAAAATAAAAACATGCCAGTCATTAAATACGGGATGGAATCTTACATTTAAATACTATATTCACATAAATCAACAGAGAATGGGTCCTTTGGTGGCTCTTTACGCTTTCGGACGATTAATAGTCATTTAGTTTGTATTTTGGACTAATCCTTGTACTGCGGCATACGATGGCAAAGCTTGCAAACAGATGCTATGAAAGCCGGTCATGTTTTTCTACATTCAGCCAATACAACCGAACATCAAAGTCCACACCTGGAAAAATGCTTCGTTGTACTTCAGCGACACCAGTTATTCACTTCAAATGTTATTCAGTCATACTATAGCTTTTATGAAAGTAACTTGTGAGTTACTTTATGACAAAGGATTAAAAACAAGATAAAAAATCATCATCCTTCGTTGTATCTTAACTACAACTCGTGTAAGCCATGAAGGGACTGGGAGTTTCCAAATAACTCAACTTTATGCAATAACCAACTACAACAGCGATATACTGAATGGTTATTGTTCTCTGGGTGATGTTTCTAGTTGCACGGTCGATCTACCAAATGGCATAAATGCTACTTCTTTCATTGCTTCGTTATTTTCACATAAGTGGCTCCAGCAGAATGGCAGGCAAGTGAAAACGTCTACTGAAAATTCTTCCTAAATGATTCGGCCAAAGGATAAACGATCTGCAATGTCCAAGGACTTAATTATTAATCCTTCATCTCTTCTCTTTCCTTCGTAAGCTGGCTACTGCAAAAGTTATTCCGAGTATTTGAATTCTTCGAAAAACTACCAAAAGAAATAACATACTGGTATTTACATCAGAAAAGAGCACGTGTGTGCACACACATATAGCCGACTTCTCCAATTGAATCAATTTTTGATGCGCCCTCTATTGTATAGGCTTCTTCATCTGCTTCGTTATGTTCCCAAACTTCATTTACTGTTCCCTTTTATCTCGGAATCAAATGAAAGGCGAACGTTATCAAGTAATCGCGAAGCCTTCAAGAGAACCCGCATTCAAAATAACACCAGAAACTGTTCGACCTTCTACAGAGCGAACGTACAGTAAAGATTCAGTCCCTATAAAATCATCGTAATGTTACGAAAATTCCATATTTCAAAAACTCGTAACCGAAGTTCACGAGTATTACCGTACAGGATACGTAAGTCACAGATGATTGGAGTCATGAAAGATGGAGAATCGGAGGCTGAAGAAACATCACAATTATGCAGATGCACACACAGGTGATATGTACATCCACCCAGTTATTTGATAAAGAAAATATTGTTATTTAAGCTTCAAGTACGTTACAGAGTACGATGATATGCTTGGAAGGTATTTTTTTCTCTTTCTTTTTCATATGTTTTTGGATGTGAAGAGAACGTCTATTGTTGGAAAACTTGGGTTCGAATCTAGAACCTTCTAAAGTTTTCCATCTCGTAAAGAGAATATACGCTATTTAGAGATCCCAATAACAATACTTAGGTTTAATAAAATGGTAATTTACTAATGATGTATTAAGGTGAGAATGATTCAAGTATCGACTCTCTGCCCAGAAGAAAAAAATTAAATGCGATCTTAGGCTAGTCCATAAATTACAAGATGTCATTTCGAATTTAAGATACTCCTTAACCCAAAGTCTGCCGTAAATTTATGGACGGGCCCTGCGTTGCTTCGTTATGCGAGCAAATAGATGTTACCAATTTTAGGAAAAATTCCGTGTGTAAGGCACGTACAAGTCTTTCCAAGGTCATCTACAATGGCACATTGTGAACAATCCCGGCTTTTTCCATCAAGTGTGTGCGTAGAATATGTAATTAAACAACGCAAAAGAAACATTGCTCCTTAATTAAAAAGTTTACGATCTTTACTTGGAATCGAAAATGGGGGATTAAGTTCTCTTTAGTGCTTGGAAGCTTCGTGTAGCCTCAATAAGAGAACGTTAAAAGATTTTGTAGCATCTGTAACGCCCTGAAGAGAATAAAAAAAAAACAATTTCAAGTTTCACTGTTGTTCAATTGATATTAGTGGTTTTTCTTGGAAATTAAGAAAGAAAATTCGATTTCCATCCTTAGGATACTTTAGAGAGCTGTTCAGGATATAAAAAAGTTAAATGAGCTTCAAATTTCCAATTAATCGGATTAAACGATGGTTTTCTTTTTACATTTATACTTGGATTGGAATCATCTTTGAAATAATTTAAGAAAATTCTTAATAAGAAAAATATTACAGAAATCCTGACACGCCAAAAAATTGAATCTGTTATTTCATGGATAAAAATACACAAGAAGATGCCTGTAAGATGTATTGTAATCACGTGTATTGTGACGTAATTATTATTTTCGTGACACCTCCAAGGACTCCGAAGACTCATCGCGGGAGGATACTTATTGTACAGCTCTCCATCTCCACCGAACCTCATCTCATCATCCACATCAGCGCCATCTACTGCTCATCATCACCACCACAGCTAGTATTTTTTGACTGTGAATTCCATGTGTTCTGAAGGGCTGTTTCGTCTGTATGCGGGATGAAAAACCCGAGTTTCCGGGAGAAAAAACCCTGCTACCTCCTTATGAGATAGCAGGGTAGCAGGGTTTTTCATACGGAGGTATCCTGCTAACTCCGTATGAAATCGGTTAACTCACCTTCGATTGAAAAAGTCCATATAAAGATTCCTCCCGTCGTGACGAGACTCGAACTCAGGCCTTTTCCAATTGAAGGGCACAACGTACCGTCGTTCTTCCAATTGCGCTACGGAGGCGCTTCATTATCACAAAAAGCTGAACTCAAAGCTTTATAGTTTTTGAATATGTAAATATTTTTGTCGACAAATACACCAAACGCGTCCTAATATTATCTGAGATTAATTATACAAACGGAAAATATAAAATGATTAGGTGCAGAGCAAAATCATTCGGATATGGGCAACATAATTTGAGAACTCATCTAATAATAAAACTTACATTCTATTGCGTTTATATCGAAGAAATTGAGCATCTCTCTTAATAACAATAAAAATGTATCATAACCACTTACTTTCCCCCTACCCCAACACACACAAATTAATTTTATAACTCTAAAGTAGAATGCTCTTTGTTCTATCGTGATAAAAATCAGAAAAGGATTGAAAGGCACTAAGATGCTAACAAAGTTAATTCTGCAATTTATAACCTTTATAAATGAAATTCAAACGGAAGGTAGTTCCAAGCCAGTGTTATAATTTAAAACCCATCGTAGACCAACCAATCAGTGGAATATATTATTGCCAAAATCATTTGTGAAGTACGTACTCAAGCTTACTAACGTAGTTAATTTTATTAATGACAAAGACGATGAGTTTCTTTGTAAGAGTCCAGCAAAAAGAAATGAATTATCCATGGAATCTTAAAAACATTTTATCACAGTATCATTTTTTATTATCTGGTATACATTTTTGTTCCTTTTATATTTCACTCGTGTCTTGAAAATCTACGATTTGAAGTTCAGGATTTGTATTATTGCAATAAACAAGGCACAATCTTTCTACAGCATTTCGTATCCTTCTGTTTTATAGCCATTTCGTGGAACAAACCAACACTTATCTTATTCAAAAAAAGGAAGATGAATCTTGTTAATTCAATAACTGTCTTAAGTCATCCATCTTCAGCCCTTGGAATTTCGAAACAGTATCTAATACGGTAACAGATTTTAGAAGTTTTTTTTCACTTGGTTATATAAATTAGAGATCCCAAGAAATTATATTCTTGGTTTAATCCTTTATCCAAGTGTAAACAAACAAAGTTTGCACTTGAAGTATTTTCAGGACGAGGGTAACTCGTATAAAGAAGCTAATGACTTCACCTCACTTGCCTTAGTATCCCTTAATGCAAAGCACATCTCCTTGCGGACATGTATAATACTATGCTGTATGGGAATGGTCACGGTCCGCGAGGTTAGCCTAGTGGCTTTGCGCTTCGCAACCATATGCCTGGGGGGAAGGAGTGTCCCAGGCTCGATTCCCGTCGAAGACGTGAGGAACCTGAGGATCTTCCTCAGGCATAGCCAAGTTTGCCGGTCTTGGGCGCGGCCAGTAGGGTTTTTCCCCTACTTCCCGCGCCCAAGACCTGCACTGCTACAGTCAAAAATATATCCACCCCAGCGGCAGACTAAGCGACAGGTCGGTTGGGAGTGGTACTAACAAGAAGTAGCATCTAAGTAACACGCGGATCCTGCATAGGAAGCGGGAATAACGCATAGTGAAAGAAGTATGGGAAGGGTCACTACCCATAATGCATAGTATTATACATCTCCGCAAGGATGTGCTTTGCATTATGGGATACTAAGGCAAGTGAGGTGAAGTCATTAGCTTCTTCATACGAGTTACCCTCGTCCTGAAAATACTTCAAGTGCAAACTTTGTTTGTTTACACTTGGATAAAGGATTAAACCAAGTGTATAATTCCTTGGGATCTTTAATTTATAGTAACACGATTTTTTAACGTCCCCGAAAAGCAGTAATCCTATTATATATTAGCACCCCGGGTGGGCTAAGAGTTACATAGTCTGGAAACTGCTTAGAGATCACAAATGGGATATTTTCAAGCCAACGCACGACGCCTCCGATAAAAGAAGGCAGTGGCCTCATACTCTCTTGCTTATTGACCCACGAAAATCGCCTGAATACATTCAGACATTACCATATCCACAGCTGGTTGGAGATCAGAATACGCTACCCACTTGCTTTGCTATTGCCTTCAACTACCTCCTTAATGCCAACCCTCTTATTCACAGTTGTGATAAGATTTTTTTTTTTTTGCTTCTCGAACAACCCTCTTTTCTTTCTGAAGAGTTCATAGTACGTTATCCGTACCTTCTGACCCTTCACTCTATGTACACCACAACTTAATTGTCACGTAATTCCCTTTCTATCATATCTGCCTCAAAGCTTTTTTCTTTGTGTTTATTCTCAGCGTCTAAGATCGTTACTTCATCACTTCAAGTTCACATCAAGGACATTTCCTTGAGGGGGAAATTTTGCAAGAAGCTTTATTTGCCGAATAAAACAAATATCGCCCCGAAGAGTCTTTTATTTTTAGAGAATCTTATCACTAAAGTAATCTTCGTCCATTAAAGAGAAAGACATCTGTAAGGAATGAGTTGCCATTTTTTTTTCTTTCAGCACACACACACTTTCTCGAGTTCTTTAATCTTGTCACGATCTCTCGGCAGTTGTCACCTTAAGCCTGTCAAAAACTCCTAATTCTTCTAAGATCAAATATTTACAGCAACTGCAGACAGTTATTAATATGATTATGCTACACTTAGACCACCCGATCTTCCTCGCTATGCGTGTTCATTGAGTTTTTAGCGCTGTAATTAATTCCCTAAAACATGAACGTTTTAATCTCGATGAATTTTTGCTCACAATATCATGTTTATCTTACTTTTGTTTTCATATCAAAGCGATTAAATACACCCAGAGCAATATCTAACTAATTTTTTTGCTGCGAGTTCCCACCTTTAATATTCGTACTGTCAATCTAAAAATTTAACGATCCGATAAAAGTGTTTAACGTTGTGTACATATGAATTTTCAGTAATTTCAAAATTTTTCTCAAGAGATAAATAGGATGATCTAATTTTCCAATGTCAAGTGGCACTTAACATTAACTTAAAATTAGCCAATGTTAAGTGCCACCTCTTTTTCCAGGATATAAGATCCATATTAATCAAAACATAAATGAGCTTTTTGATCCCAATTACAGTTTTATCCCAATGCAGAGTGTTGACGATTTTTGAAACGAATTATTTTAAATGTTAGTCGAGTTATGTTTTTTTAAATCAACTATTTCTTTGTGTATAAAAAGACCTGACTTAGTGTTCAGAAATCGATGAATCGTGCGTCTGGAAATAAAATTGATCGCAAATTCGATCCAAAGCTGTTTTGTTCTCAAAACATCCAAAAGTATTCTTGCAATCCACCACGGTTTGTATAGAAAACGTAATATTTTTATGATAATCTCACCCCCTCCACACACACAAAGGCTGGCAACCTACAGCAAATTAGTGCTACAAATGGACTAAAGAATCCTGCTAGACTAAGTCAAAAAGCTTGAAAGACGAACTCGGTCAAGAAACTTCAGGCTTCCAAGTGAAGCATCTCACAGTGAGATGCGAATGCATGGTTTGTGGGTTAGGAAGAGGATACGATATCCACTTGGCCAACTATTTATCTACGGAGGTATTGGAAATCCAGAAGAAATTAGGTATCCGAAAACTGACACATCAGTAATACACAGTACGCATAATCCTATCGTAAAACTTAAAATTAAATTTACTGTAGCGAATTAATTTAATTGCATGAAATATATTTAGTTTTTAGTATTTAAAATTTAACTACGCCTGGACACACTTAACATGCCCATTAGTGACGCCAAATGATATTTCTGATCTCTTCATGAGTCCGTATTTATTATGCTAAACCAAGCTTCAATCTTTTTTTTCGGGGGGGGGGGGGGGGATAACAATAAGTTGCACACATTCGTGACTTCAAAAAAAATTGTATTCTTTAACTGGTTCTCTTTGTTCTATGACCTAACAAGCTTCTTATGAAGCAAGACTAACATTAAGGATGTCGCGATACGGCGATAGGGTCCAAAATCACTGGCGCTATCCCTCTAATGTAATTGATCCAGCGGTTAGTGAGCTTAAGACGCGTACATGCGATCATCCATCATTTAGAAGTACGATGGAATGCGACCCTCATCACACCCTTCACTGACCAGCGGTCGAATCCTTCCATCCACAACACTAATTGAGGCAAAGTTAAGAGGTTTTCGATCCACACCACTGACTAACAGAGTTCGCCATGTTGCAATCAATACCTTGCAGCTTTTTATTCTGATTTCTCCTCTCCTAGCAACCCATGCCGTTAACAAACTTGAACATGGAATTGCATGGAGTGAATGTGTTGCTGATGAACATTAAGGGCTTTCATATTAATGCCGATGGTTTCAGAGATAAGTCAACAATAATTCGCTGACATCGATCACTTACCCAGGTTACTAAACATCTACGACTGTCAATATTTAATCTGGAGTGCACGTTCACTGTTTATCGGAAACATGAAACCTCTCGAGCACTAATGATATCTTTTATACGCGCAATTATCGTAGAAATATAAATCTTGCAATACAGTACCCAGTGTTATCGTGATTAATCAGATGGTAGATCCGAAACACGTGTAAGAGACGTTAAATTGGAGAAATCACAATTTCTGTTGTAAATAAACTACACAGTTCGGGGGCAGGCAAAGGCCTACTCCTGAAATATTTTGGAGTAGGCCTTTGCTGTTATGTAAACCTTTTCATAAACAGCAACTCTTTGCCACACCCTACAGTAGCTATTCAAATCATGCGACTATCGTTTAGATCAATATTAACGAATCCAGTCTCAGTAATTGATACAAAACATTGTACACACACCACTCTCGTTAATCATCGACTTGTTTGGTCTCCTAACAACGACAACTGTTATATTTTCCAGATAAACGATATATTCTTCATAGCAAAAACTCCCTGCATGTTATCGTTTTTATTTTAAGAATTTTGTTTTTAAAATCCATTTCAGAGTTTCTTTCCAAGAGTTCCATCTGCATTCAGTAACCTGTGCTTGCATCCCAATGATATCTTTACATTTCGAATAAAAAAAGGAGAAAATATTCAACTCAACGCTGCCGGTAAATCCTAGTTTGACAGGTACATTCAAAAGAATTGATTACCTCTTCGCATACAAAGAAATTCGCCTTTGACAGCTTCTTCGGTAGTCACTGCGGTTACAATCTTTCTTTTTTTTAAAGATGGAAGTGTCTACAACTAAGACTACTGACATTATCAATAAAAAATAGCGGATGAGGTTGAGTGCCTAGTGTAAACAGCTAGTTTTTGTTGAAGGAAATTTGACTTTTTTGCGATCGTGGCTGAAACATACCAAGGAATTTGTAAACAAAACAAAAAAAAATAATAATTTCGAAACAGTTTTGAAGAGGTTTTTTAGCAATCTTTTTCAATCGTCTGAAAAATTTCCTCTTAAAGGAATTTAAAAAAAAGTACTAATTGTAATGAAGCATTTTGCACTACAAAATTTAAATGCATACATTAAATTTAAAGTAACATTAAGAAATGTGGATTTAAGCCAAAAAAGCATCTACCGACCTAAAACAGCAACTGGTAAATTAAAACTGAATTAATCAAAGAAAATTGAGAATTGTTATGAATGCGATGATATTTATTGTAGGGAAAAAAAAACAGAAGTTGTTTTGTTTAATTCCAATTTAAATGCCTCCCCCTACCTCCCGGTTCCATGTGGTTTTTCTCAATAATAGTATATTACAAATATATAATAGAATCTGCGCTTGAATTCTCTTGCCATCCTCTTAGCTACTTTTCTGTTGCATGCTTGTGAATAGGGGTGATGAAAATATCACAATAATCACTATTAAAAAGACATGCACACGAACCAAAAAACAGAATCTAGACTTACCCTGTAGTTAATTACATCTCGACGTGTTCACTTTCCATCTTTAGAATTATTATACGGACCCTCAACTGCTTAAGTGATGTTCCTGTTAAGGAATGGAGGGAAGATGAACTCCCTCCCCCATTCGCATGAAATCAGCTATCCAAACCCGGTCATTTCGACGTCTATAAAGTGACAAGTTTATCCAACATTCCTCTTTAATCTTCTATCATCGGGCGATTTTTACGTTGAATTAATCGTAGATGCATTACCACGTGCTAGGTGTGCCATTTCGATCCGATGTCGCTGGCCGCTTTTGCGGCGAAACTCACAATCACCGAGGCTTAGCCCAAAACAAGCTGCAGTTCAGTTTTCCAAGAGAATCAAGTCCTGCCCTCTAACGGGAGAGTATTGGACTACATCGCTTCATGAAAAGAGATCGCTGGAAAAGAGAAGGTGCTGTACCTAGTGCTGGCCAGCAATGTTTCGTTTGTTAACCTTGGGAGGGGAGGATAATATACGTTTCCGAATTCTTCGTCAACTTAACGTTTGATTAGTTTAAACTCAGCAATGAATTCAGTAAGGGGGTTGGCTAACTTCCACTGTAAATTTCCTTTACTGTCTGATTGCCCTCATCAATGAAGTAGAGAAATAGAGGAAAGGTTCACAGTTTAGATCTTAAGAGCAACCGCAATAAAAAAAAAGTTGATTTTCAGTAATTTATTCGTTTTGTATTGGCAAAAGTACTATGTTCGAAACTTTATATAAGTTTACTGCTTATTTGTGAGTAATGCGGTTTTCACAATCAAATTTAGAAGGTCAAACAAAATTTGAAGTGGTAGATCAAACAATGGACCTCCACTGGATTATCTTAATTTGTAATTTAGGCCTATATATAAGATAACTTGCAAAAGTCTTTGGGTTTAATAAGGAGCAAAAAAGTTGAACTTTTCACTGTCTAATTAAGAAGCTGTTGCTCTTGGCTATTTCTCCCATATTACCGTATTTCCAGGGGTAGCCCGCCTGTAACGCGGGCTACCCCTCGAAACGCGTGAAAAGATTAGCTACTTTCTTTCAAAAGCGTCGCTCACAACAAGGATTCAACAAACCTCAAAAGCGCGGATTTCCATAAAACAAAGGTGATATTTGAAACGCAATGTTCGAATGAACCTAGGTTTGAATACCGTCTATGACGGAAGATCCCTTATCAGGGCTTTTCAATGAAAGGTGAGTTAGCAGGCTCAATACGGAGGCGAAGGATTTTTCTTTCGAAAACTCGGGTTTTTCGTCTATCAAAAAACAGACAAACCGGCTGTGAATCCGCATATCTAACGACGTACAATATTACTGAAAAAGGAAGGCAACCAGAAACCAGCTTGCTCTATAATTCCCTATAAAAATAGCAATGATATCCCACCAACCACCAGGTTGAGGGAAACTACACACACCTAGGACAGTTCACTTACTCAAGTAGGTTTTGTGTACATGCGCACACATCCAATCCCCATCAGTAGGTGTCAAGATAGTAACTGTTTGATTATATATATATATCAAGGTGGTTCAAATTCCGCGTACTAACTTTGAGGGGAGGTAGAGAACATCAAAATCAACCATATTCGCATAGGAAAGCATGACCGGAAACGCCACCCGAAAGTGGTAGGTGGCGCTGTTCGCCAGCGCTCCAGGTGAGCAATTGGGACTTCCTTATTCAAGCTTTCGACGTCGTACGAAGAACATGCGTCGTTTTATGAACGCTAAGATGGCAGACATGCACCTCGTTTACCATATTACGTTTCCAACTACTATTGAACTGTTCACTTGCGCCTAATAAAGTTTTTTACTCTCCCCTCAAAGTTTCTATGCGGAATTTTGAACCACCCTGTATTTATAAAAACTCAGTATGTTTTATGGTATGCAAACTTTGTGTCAGAGATTCAGGTTTTGCGAGAATTTAAGCTTTTTATAGAATCTATCAAGTGAAACACGTAGCGATAAACGCATCAAGCGATAGTGCCGAAATTTTCTCAAGAATGGATGGCTAAACAGAAGTAAATTTTATAGTGACAAGGTAATCCCGACTCTATATCCCTTTTCTCTATGGGTTTACGGAATGGATAAGATGCACACAGCAAAAGGGCCTTCGCTGCAAGAGATAAAAGAAAAATTTCGAGACACTGCAATATTTCTCTGGAAATGTTGCAGCACAAGACAAGGACCTTTTCACGATGGATGGCAAGCAAGACATACAAAGATGACAATTGAATTTGTTCAGCCCAAATAAAAAAATGGCCCTCCAAATTGTCATAACATTGATTACGGCCAATTTTGTCAGTCAAGTTTCATGCGATGACAATAAGGTTTTTTATCTGCTACAAACCAGCCGGAGAACACGCGCAGTTAGCAAACAATAGACTGCTTCATCGCTTTCGTTGGCACAGCCATAATTCAACCGATGCGCAATCCTCTGGTGAATGCGAAAAAATATTTTTCTCTTCTCATAACCTCGTGCAACTCTTGCACTTTCTTGGAGTAGGTGAATAAGAAAGACATCCTATTCTCACACGAAAAGAAAACAGGGAGATGAGAGAATATCGGGATGCTAGAACTAAGAACGAACACGATCAAGCAACCGTAAAGCCCCAGGCGCGCTCAACTTAACCGTGTGCTGGGCACCCCAAATACATCGATCACATTCCCCGTCTGGGAACGCATTTCGAGTGTGTTGACGTGCAAAAGCATGATAGGTTATTCCGTCATATCGGCAAACATTGCTCGACTAACGAACCAGAATAATAAATTTAAGCCTTGCTACAGCAAAAGAAATAAAAAGGTCATTACTCTGCTCTCAGGGAACGAACTCAAGTTTGTTTGCCAAGAAAAATGCAATTATTACAGATATTCGCAGCTCTGACGCAAATGCGGCTCTTTCACGGGTAATTAATCCAACGAACAGCGCAATCGTAACTATTAATTTCGTCGCAAACAAATGATCATGATTTTAATAACGCCTACCCTCCATATACTATCAAAATGAAGGAAATTTAATCATCTCAAAAGGTAATTTGTTATTTTAAATGGCGAAGAAATGTTTATGAATGCAGAAAAATAATTGGCAAGGTGTGATTTATCGCAGATTTCTTGCGTTATGAAGGTCCGTGGATTTCACTAGTAAACACAACCTGGAAGTAAAAACAATACGGAAATAATAAGGGGTAATCATAAAAGGGAAACTTTGTCGTAGCTTCCTTATACAATGACACCACTAGTCATTGTGATAACTAGTGGTAATCATGGTCACATAAAAACAATGGATCTAGTGCCAAATTAGATCAAAATGAACCTAATGAGGTCATTACAACGATCACATTTCATTTTGTGCTAGTTAAAACTCATTTCTGGACTTACTGGAATAATGACTGTACGATGAATGAATCAAATAGTGGTTTAACATCTTCAAAATTTCGTCTCTTTCCTAGACATCATCCAGATTCAATATAATTATAACGCTCGCAACTTCACTGCTTTCAATCCCCTATACTGAGCTGGAATGCTCCCCTAAGGGCCAACTGACTCCTCACATCTCAATTCCGGGTGTATATAAAGTTGCTTTGTATTTGTCTTACCGGAGGCAAACAAAGATTTGTCAATGTCTGTTTTAAAAACGCAAAAAATATATTCAATCGCCACAATTATGGTCAAGTCCAGCAGGCGATACCATGGACATCATGCTTCGTTGCATAATGGCAATCGGAGACTTCAATCAACAGCGATCTTTAAAAACAGCCGAACCTCAATAAACAATTGCGTGAAACTCCCCAATATACAGGAAACTAATTCATAGACATTTCATCTAACAACCGAGGCTACCCTGTTATACCCTTTCTGAAGAGAGTGGTAGGTAAACCTTAGTTGTTGAGCACCCTCCGCGGGATTTCAGAATTTTAAATACTTCATAATTTCATCGTTACAAAAGGTCCGACTGAAATCAAAATACAGATGACTCAGGAAATTCGGTAAAGATCTCAAATTTCATTAAAATTTGTTCAGCTAGAGGGAACTGATGTGTCTGTTGATGGACAAAATGAAATAAGTACCATATCTTGTGAAACGCAGCTAAAACTGAAAAATGATTAAGGACCCTGTAAAATAACTAACGAACCAAGAAGGAAGAACGAACATTAAAAAAAAGTCACTTCACGTAGCTCATCAATCACGCTTATACAATTTATTTAAGTGATTTCTGTTTGACAGATGTGATAATTTTGTTAAGTACATTATCAAGAAACTAAGAATATCTTGGAACAGCAGCCGATACTACACGGGAAAACATCGAAATAAACCAGCAATCAAACGATCTCCAACTTGGAAGTGTCTGCAGAGAACAGATTGTAACGAGCAATTAGTAACGCCAGACAAATGGAAGGCAGCGAGGCAAAGCTTCGGATGGAGATCTTTAACAGATTACGTATGATTAATTACAGGATACTTCGCAGTTTGCTTTACTAGTTTAGTTTCCTTGTCCAAGTTTAACTAATCCTGAGAACAAAACCAAGCAAAATAAGATTGGTGACACTTTTAAATCCTCAATAGATAAGGAATGATATTGGTTCAATCTACTTCTCAGTAGATCATTATTTTTTTTTTGTTTAGGTAACTCATAATTTAACCTTTTTATGATCACGTGATGTTCTCGGTTCTGTAACGATTCCCAGGAAGTAATGAGCAGAGAACCAATGAATGGGTAACAAAAGTGCGATCTTAATTAAGCTGTGTCTTTTAACGGAGCAATAAATCACACAAACGACCCTGGGAAGTTAGTGATAGGCAACGATAAAGCGTTTGCAAAGAAAGCAACATAATTAATTCCACCATCACTGGAAAACACATCAACGGTAGAAAGGGAATAAAAAAAAAGTCGTCTTGGATAATCTAATGGATGCGATGATTAATTCGGATTAATAAACGTTACTCGTGTTTGGTGATGTTCTCTTAGCCGCAACTGTTCAATCTTTAGTGGGCTTTGTGTACAGGAAAGGATTCGATGGGTGCTTACGATTACATCGACATCACTAAGGCTGAGAATGGTTTGTCGTCTATCACTTGCGAGTATATGAGGCCAACTAACCTCCTTTCGGATGAAAAATCTTTACGGAGGTTCCTTGATGCGAATGGAAATCGAACCTGTCTTGCAAACCAAACGGTGTCATCGTTAACGACTGCATGCAGCCCTCTGGCTAACTGCTGACCCAGATTAGATGGTGGGAACACGCCAGCTCGATTCTGTTCAGTAGGATGGATATTCTCACCTAATATTAGATTAACATTGGTTTAATATTTGCTATTTTTCAAACGTTTTGCTAGAAGTTTGGTTTGAAAATCTAAAACTACATAGTATGAATATCCAATTCTTATCCACAATGTATATCGTTCCGACAATCTTTTCAACCACATTTCAACTCGATTACTTTCTCCTTCAGCGCTCTATTTCGCCAAAGTTCATCCATTAATGAACTTGTCAACCTAATTCCATTCTCATGCTTCTAATCATCTCCCAGCCGACGACGGTGGATTCAATTAATTACAATCGGAATGCTGACTCCAGAGTTTGAAAGAACGAACAGAATAGGTATTAATTGCTATTCTTTGGTAAACGGGTGTTCTGCCATTTACGGTATGTCAGACGATCAGAAAAATGTCCAAGGATTGCTAAAAGTAACTCTTATAGATGAAAGAGAGTCTGTACGATGAATCAAAGAAGTTTTTATTAAGAAAAGGAAATCCTCTGAAAGTACGACTCGATTCTGATGGCTATTCCAACACTGAGTCACCAGGCGAGAAAGGTCATCCATTACGTAAATCTGCTTACTATAATTATTTTATCGTAGAGGTGAAATCTTTCTAGTATTTAATCCTGTTACATATCAACAAAGTAGTCCCTTACCTTCCAAGTAAATTTTCTGACACTTCGTTACCCAGGATCGGATATGAATGACATCAATTTCAAGATTGTTATAACTAATTGAACATGTCGAAGACCACGAAACTTGAGGCTTATAATCGTATGACATGGACGGTCCTTCTCATAATATATCTGTAACATTTCAATGCGAAACATTTTGAAAAGCATATACTGTGCTATTTTTTGTTTAAAATATTTGGAAGTATTTAAATTGCTTAACTAAGGAGTTTTCAGTAAATTTTAATAGAGAAAGGAATAAGGGAAGTGTTGTTGGTTATTGGGGAAAGATTTACATTTATGAGATCAATGAAAATATATTGAATTTCTATTCGAGACGGTGCCGTGCAAATTAGTACTGTACTATTACTGTCAAATACTGTATTAATATGAATAACTTTTGTAGGTAAGTAGGTAGAAATAACAGAAATTTAGCTAAACCAGCTCATCAGGAATAATTTTGAACAATCCATGTACAAAATACGTCTTAAAAGTATTTCGCAAATGTGAAAACTGATCAGTTAGAACAGGAAATACTGCTTGAGAAGATTTACTTGAGAGAATACATGAGGAAAAAAGTTATTGGTAGTCACAGTTAGCGATGTATGAAGTTGGAATGGAGATAATTATCTCCTTGTTGTAAGCACGGGTTATTCACAATCCACTCCAATGATCTTCATTGAATTTCTTCTGAGACTCGGAATAGTATCTTGTGTTGAAAGTTTACAGGAATTATTCAAATTAAGAGGGGGTAATCATCGCAGGTGGAGAACTGTAGAACAGCGAGTCTTTTTTCGTGTTATGGGCAAGTGACGGAAAAATTAATTGGGATCACGTTGGGGATTCTAGACATGGATTTGTTGAGCAAGACACAGCATAGTAGACCATGATAGATCTGCTTGCCTTTTGGAATTTTAACAAAGCCTTGACATTCCACTTAATGTACTGATTAAAATGTGACATATCTTACTATGTGATCATCAAATCGAAGTAAAAAAATTGGTTGACTAATAGACGACAGGAAGCATTTAGAGCAGTCTTTAAAAAGCAGGCTTTCAGGGACGAAATACGTCAGGATTTGGTGTTAAATATAATCATTCATGATTCAGGCTTTAATATTAAAATTGTTCTTTGTCTATGACATGAAGCTGAATAAAGGATTTTGGAAGGAGGAAATTCTTTCCAGGATGATTTTAAGAGATAAGAAGAATGCTCTGGGGGGAATTGAACTTAAAATATAACGTACACAATATGGTATGGTATGAAATGGAGAGGTTGAATAGAGAGGCTTCTACGAAGTGATACAATACTAGAAGCTTGGTCGTTAGGCAATTGAAGTTCAAAAATATCATACCAGTCAGATAACTAGTAAAGCTAAGCAGCCTGTAGGTGTAATGAAAAGACAATACAATGTCGTAACTCCTTTCTCCTGCAGGAGAAAGGAGTTACGACAGTTCTTCTACGATTTTTAACGGGCAAATAACTTCAAGCTATCCTCAAGATTCCTTAAATATGATTTCAGGATAAGGTGGTTAGCCTAATGCCTATAGAATATTTTGATTTAAATGGCGTGATGAAAAACCCCAGTTTCCTGGAGGGAAAATCGCGCTACTTCGTATCGAACCGGCTAACTCACTTTCACTTGAAAAGTCCTCATCAAGATTCTTTGTTGAAACCGGCAGCTACGGAGGCTTTGTTATAAATTCTGGTTAACCTAACATCGAATTATCTTCAAAGTTGAAGATGGATGGAAAAAACCTGGATGAGTCATCGACGTTTATACCAGCAAAACATTCACAAAAATAATATGAAATCAAACTATCACTTTGGAGTTTAGTATACATTTATAATAGTTAAAATTATATATGAATTTATGATTAAATTTAAATTTGTTTAATTTAAAGCATTAATTTGTTTAATTAAAATTTAGTAGACTTTTAAATAAAATGCCTACTACTCTGTATTATTAAATAATACAGAGATAGTTCGCAGTACGTGTACGTTATTAGTTGAAATAATTGTCGGCTCTCCATTGCCAGCGTGCGTTATTTGTAAAGCTCTTCGAGTCATCCAAGTCAATTAATTACGAAAAAAAAAAAGAAACGGGTTGTTGTCGTTACCACCACAAAGAAGAAATTAGAAATGTTATCTCGGTTGTTTTAAGACAAAAATTACCCGCTGTATTCTTCGACAGCCAGAAGAAAGATTGATGGAATGTGTACCTCAAGCACACTGCGAACCGCTTACCTTAGCAAGTAAGAAAAACGGAACTATTAAGGGTTGACCTCGTTTATCTTCGTTTGCCATTGGCAGGGAATGCGCCACAAATTCAGACAAGAATTCTTGGGTGAAATACCACCAATCGGAGGAGAATTTAAGTCCACGGCAAAGTGTCGTTTTTTTTTCCTTCACTGCAACTAAATTCGCACTTAGTTGTAAATGAAAATCTTAGTGCATGCTTAGTCTCGTGGTATGCAAACACACCTGAAAAAGCATCTAAAAATAAAAAAAGAACATTCCTTAAGAAGAAATATATTTTCTCTTTTGTTGCATATGACAGTCAAGTGCCAACCTTATTATTAAACTGTGCGTTCCATGAAGCATGGGGAGGGGGGGGACGACATCTTTTTGCGTGCGTGGGTTACTTAATTTCTTTCTCCTCGGAGATATTCAAGGAGGGGTCTGAAATTGCACAATCACGGATAAACGAACAGGAAGTTGCTTTTTTGCTGGAATTCAACGAGTTATTAACTCGTTCAAGCATTGAAAAGGGCACTCAGGGGGTTCACTCTCTCCCTCCCTCTGATGTGAATGCTCCCATATTAGTGGGTGTGCACTGGAGAGGAAGATATTCTTTGGTCAATAAAAGAAAATCATCAGGGATATAGTTTTCTTCCGCTTACTGTTTACATTAGTCTCCGAGTCTCTTCCGCCATAAAATACTGGACTTTTTTTTCAATTGCTGATTATTTTTTATGGGTAACGAACGTCTAAATAAATGATAACATTATAAAAATGTGTGCTTTTATGAAGCGGACATTGAAATGATGCCATTTTAACCCAAAATCCACTGGTACAGAATACGTGGTAGGTGTATTCGGTAAGCCACCCAGGAAGTCCCTATGTTGACGTCTATTTCATTATTTTTCTTTAGTTGCTCTGATCGTTTTTGTAACCCATCAACAATATAAAGTATTTTCCATGTAACACACCTTATTCTGTTAATCTGAGACTCCAAAGTTTATTAGAATTTTTTACTGTTCCTTCAAGATTTCTTTAAGTAATCTTTCCAGCTAAACAGCCCATGTTCAATGAGTAAGGATAATTTAGAGGTGATTTTCTTACCGATTTTTCCTACAAATGGTTAAACCAGCCAAAAACCGGCGAAACCAATCAGTATGAGGTTCGTTGATTTGTGGTTTATTGGCGCAAGGACAGCTAAGGTCATTCTGCGCCCATTCCAAAATTACAGCAGTACACACGTTTTTATGCCAAAATTCGTATCGGCGGCATTTTTCTTAATATCTAGTCCACACAAGCACATTAATGCCATGTGTGAGCAAGAGGAATGGAAGAACGGAGGAATCTGTTCACATTTTGCTTGAATAGCTGAGGGTTGCAATTCTGCAATTTTGCTTGAATAGCTGAGGGTCTTTGGGGAAGGCAGATTGGGGGGGGGGAGACTGTTCTAAAGAACAGAAGTAGATGGAATGAAAGAGAAGGTAGTGAAATTAATTCGGTGAGTTTCAAGATGGACTGTAAAAGGGTTTGGGTTGCAGTGTATCTTGTTTAAATGATTGTGGAAGAGAGTGGAGGAATAATAGTTTAAAATTCAACAGAGCACTCTCCATGAAAGTATCTGTAGAAGAGGCACAAGGCAGAAACTGAACGTCTGTGAGAGAGGGATCATTCATTAGCTGGAGTGCCCTCTTCTGGATAGAATCAAGCAATCTTACAGAGGATACTTCACTCCAAATATGAGAGCAATATTCCAGCGGAAAAGTAGTACACCAAGTTTCTGGCTGCTGTAGAAGCTATACTGAAATATGGTTGTGCCAGGAAAGATCAGAGGTGCAGGCCAGTCCAAGAAGAGAAATTGATCGTGCGTAGATATCACAGTATTACTAAAGGTAAGGGGAAGGCACGCGAGATCTTTCTTGCTAATTTATTTTTTTTTACACAGAACTGAGTTTTGGAGACACCGAAGTTTAAAATTGTTTATATACTAATCGATTAGTATGCCGCGGATAGGAATATTTGTTTTCAACAAATAAAAAACACGGATAACATTTACTTATCCTAATAGTTGAAAAACTCGACAACATTTAGTAATAATATTTTTGATTTACAGATCAAGTATTGATCAATTTTATTAACTTAACCAACTACTTTCGCCACACTTTAACTGTTGGCATCTCAGGGCACTAACATATAGGCTGAAACAATCTCACAATTAAATTAAGGGGATAAAAATCCCTTATTATTTTACAGCCAGTATGCGAAACTCTAAGATCGAAAACTACGATCTAAAAGTTTAATGCCGACAAACTATCGGCGAATCCAAGCGTAAGTGACCACCTGGAAGTACCACACCAAGGCAACTCGAAGCAAAGGTGGAGCAAGATCCCTCACTATCGTTGAGATTTTCTCATAATGTAAAAACACACAGCTCCTAGGCGATGTAATACTGCTCTACATTATGAAGAGAAATCACTACCCAGACCGGTTTCAACATTTTTTTAAAATTTTTATTATGCCCATATAATATATGGGCACACCTTTTTGGCATTCGTATAGTGAAGGTATGCAAGTTCTTTTCGCTTAAACTTTGATATCATCCAGGTCTAGCTACTCACTGATGAGACCTCATAAAAAGGTTGAGACCGGCCTGGGTAGTGACCTCTCCTCATAATGTAAAGCAGTATTACATCTCCTAGGAGCTGTGTGTTTTTACATTATGAGAAAATATCAAGAATAGTGAGGGAGCTTGCTCCATCTTTGCATCGAGTTGCCTTGGTGTGGTACTTCCAGGTGGTCACTTACGCTTGGATTCGCCGATAGTTCATCAGCATGAAACTCTTAGATCGTAGTTTTCGATCTTAGAGTTTCGCATACTAGCTGTAAAATAATAAGGGATTTTTATCCCCTTAATTTAATTCAGTTCGCCAGAAGAAAATAGCCGTTTGGCTTTTCATCTTAGTTATAATCTCACAATTATTTACAACTGTAAAACTGACAAGAATAACTGTAAAAAACTGACTAGAATAATTACAAATGAAATAGTATCGAACGTGCATTTAACACGTACCGCGTGCACAAGATTAGCTAGCTGTTGCTAAGGAACTTTCTGTAGTTTGTATTCAAGTTCATTTCTTTTGTTTTTAAAGATTTAATTAAGGTTTTCCATATCTCTGGGAGTATTAGGCCTTGATTTCTGTTAAGGTTGACAGTAGAACGGGCGACTGTGGCTGCTGCTTTGAAAATTCTTGAATGGTAATCTTCCTCTAAGTAAGGGGAACAACTTTCGTCCCACTCGATGACATGGTTAGTTGTAGAGAAATGAGACGATAGGCCAGGAATGTCCTGTCTGTTGTTTTTGACATAGCCAATGTGCTCTTTTTGCCTGATTTCGAGGCTTCTCGAAGTATGTCCGATGTAACTAGAGCCACACAAGCATGGAATATTATAAACTCCAGCATATTTATAGAAAGGATGGTTGTCTTTTGGGATCGTAGTAGTTTACGAATAGATTCTATTGGTTTAAATGTTACTCTTATTTTGTATTGTTTGAGGAGGCTGGCGAGCTTTTTGGAGATGCCACTTACAAACTGAATTGCAATAGTTTTTATATATTGAATATCTTCTTGTTCTCTTTGCGGTGGTTCAGAGAAAAGGACTTTATTGACTAGTCTGCTTGGATAGCCGCTCAAGTACAGATTGTTGGAAATTAATACCTTTATACCATCCGCAATGAGTCTACACCTTCTCTACCGGACAACCAAGTTATTCTTAATTTCTCAAACCACATCTTAAAGAAACCTGAAATTGCTATTCTCAAGAAAGGTTTCAGCTATGCAATAGCTCTTCAACAGATTCCTAAGGTGGATTTCATCTGTAGTCTAGAAAAAGGAATCTCATTATTACCGCCTCACACAGCAAATGATCTAAGACTAAAACGTTGTATAATACTTTCCTCTCCCTATTCCACAAAACAAAACTTCTCATCAGATAGAAGAGCTATTCGTAATTTAAAAAACAAGGACATCATAATACTTAAAGCAGATAAAAGGAAACAGTACTGTAATATTGAACTGAAAGGACTATGAGGACAAAGTGAACTATCTACTATCTGACGTGTCCGTTTACCATCTTTTAACGAAGATCCGACATTAAAAAACCACCATTATACCAATGAATTACTACGCAATTTTACACAACTGGCCGACAGACTTGATTAAAAAACTAAAATCCATGCATTCTTTAAATCCAAGACTCTATGGCGTTCCAAAAGTGCACAAAGATGGTATTCCATTGCGCCCAATCGTTGATGCAATAAACTCTCCTACCTACTTATTGTCAAAACATCTCTCGAAACTCTTACAACACCACATCCACAACTCAGAGAGTCACATTAAAAACTCCGGACATTTTGTGGAAAAGCTAAAAAACATTAACATATCGGATAATGATCTTCTAGCCAGTCTGATGTCACCTCTCTCTCTTTACAAACGTTCCTGTAGTAGAGGTCTTTGACATCTTAAGTACCTTATTCCCACAAGATATAACCTCATTTTTTGCTCACTGCCTAAATTATAACTACTCTTCTTGGAAAAATAAGATCTACCAACAATTAACAGGCTTGGCGATGGGGAGCCCACTCTCACCTTCATGTGCTGACCTCTTTATGGAAGACTTAAAATGGTTGATATGTGGTTGATATTTGGTTGATATGTGGACGATATCTTCATCGTGTGGAACAACAAAGATGGCCTATATGATTTTCTCAAAAAGATCAACTCCTTCCATCGTTCTATTAAATTTACTCTGGAACTTGAAAGAGAAAAACAACTACCGTTTTTAGACATCTTAATCAAAAAACAAATTGATGGCAGTATAAATCTGTCGGTGTACAGAACACTGACCAATACAGGTCGCTACCTATATTTCAGCTCCTCTCACCACATCTCACATAAACTCAGCATTGTACACATGTTAAAGAAAAGAGCGATTCGCATCACAACGTACAACGAGACCCTTCAAGAAGAGTTAAAATTTATTTCCAACAATCTGTATTTGAACGGCTGTCCAAGAAGACTAGTCAATAAAGTCATTTGCTCTGAACCACCACAAAGAGAACAAGAAGATATTCAATATATAAAAACGATTGCAATTTCGTTTGTAAGTGGCATCTCCAACAAGCTGCCAGCCTCTTCAAACAATACAAAATAAGAGTAACATTTAAACCAATAGAATCTATTCGTAAACTACTAAGATCTCCAAAAGACAACCACCCTTTCTATAAATATGCTGGAGTTTATAATATTCCATGCTCGTGTGGCTCTAGTTACATCGGACAGACTTCGAGAAGCCTCGAAATCAGGCAAAAAGAGCACATTGACTATGTCAAAAACAACAGACAGGACATTCCTGGCCTATCGTCTCATTTCTCCACAACTAACCATGTCATCGAGTGGGACAAAAGTTGTGCCCCTTACTTAGAGGAAGATTACCATTCAAGAATTTTCAAAGCAGCAGCCACAGTCGCCCGTTCTACTGTCAACCTTAACAGAAATCAAGGCCTAATACTCCCAGAGATATGGAAAACCCTAATCAAATCTCTAAAAACAAAAGAAATAAACTTGAATACAAACTACAGAAAGTTCCTTAGCAACAGCTAGCTAATCTTGTACACGAGATACGTGTTTCACGCACGTTCGATACTATTTCATTTGTAATTATTCTAGTCAGTTTTTTTACAGTATTCTTGTCAGTTTTACAGTTACACATAATTGTGAGATTGTTTCAGCCTATATGTAAGTGCCCTGAAGATGCCAGCAGTTAAAGTGTGGCGAAACTAGTTGGTTAAGTTAATAAAATTGATCAACACTTGATCTGTAAACCAAAAATATTATTACTAATTCTCAGGATCAAGAAAATAAACCTTCATTATGAACTCGACAACATTTTTCGTGGGTTTATTCCAATAAATGACGGCCGCTTGTTTTATTATGAAAAAAAAAAATTGTATTTTAACTCGAACCAAACAGCGATTCTTTGTTAGTTTGCTTCTTAGCTTTCGTCTAAGACGGATGTGTAGTTAGTTTCTATGGCAACGATAGATTCTGCGTGCATTATGTAGCACGTGATAACTACGTCGTCAATAACGAAATAGGTGGTCGCTGCTTACCTCAACACCTTCCAGTTTGCCGTAAAAAACAGAATAGTAATGAGAACAGAATGAGCAATTTTTAGCGTGCTACGCGAAGACATACAACATATCACTAGATATTCATATTAAAAAAATAATAATAAAATAAAACTAAGAATTGCCATATATGAAATATAAGTATTAATCAATGGTTTGAAAAAAATAAACAAATCTCCCCACCCCAATACTACGCTATTAGTATTAATATTTTCTCCGCTACAATCGAACTCACATTTTGAAAAGGTTGTGATAGAGCACCAGCAAAACGATTGATTGATCGGTAAACGTCTCCAAACGCATTTTCAAATGATGACCACGCTGTCTCCTGAGTGCAATTAAAACAGTCCAGCCAGGTGACAGGATTCCCAAGACAACGTAGTGTCCAATACATCACTGAGGACTTGCACTGTCGTCACAGGAAACCGGATAAAGATCGATAGCACCGGTGGAAGAAACCTTGTAGTAATTACTCAGGAAGTGATGTCACATCAGAAACGAACAATTTTACTTCGATTACAAGCTAGATTCTAAACTATAATATGAAGACAGATATTTAAAGTATCTTTAAGAATCAGAAGTGAAACTTCGAAATCAAGATTACTGCGAAGCAACTCAAGTGGCACAGAATAAGCCTCCTCCATTCTAACCAAACGATTTAGCAACTGAACTGACTGCGAAACATGCGCAGTATTTCAAAGTAACTTCGAGGCATTTCACAATCGGCTGCCTGTGTTATTAATTCATGACTGAAGATTCGTTTAATGCAGTACATTTTGAGCACCTTAGTTAAAAATGCATATGGTGTTCGGCTTAAATGCATTTACAGCATTTAGTTATGCATGTATCATTCTATATTATTATGTATTACGGCTATTACGCATTATCAGCAGCGAGTGGTCTTTCAATTCTCAGGTTTCAATTTATTTCACTGTAGCAGTTTTAAAACAAAATGCAGTTCAAAACACTCCGTGTTAACTGCACACTTCGTAACAATATTAACAGTTACCCCGTGTGGAGACACCTGTAACTCCCATCGGGCGCGTCCCCTGGTGGCGGATCGGGGAATGCTCATCATAGTTTACTATGAAGGGTAGGAGGGAAATAAAATACCTCCCGCGGACCAATAGGATAGCACTTCTCTCATAGGCCGGTCTGGGGGCCTTAAGGTGGCAGCCCCACCACCAAACTCCGGTGCTGAAGGCTAATCCCCTACACACCTTAAAATTTCTCCCATTAAAAGAAATAACAAAGAGATAGCCGAACTGCCTAAATGGTTAATGACAAGGCGAGGAAAAAGGTACGTGAGATAAGGAACATGGAACGTTAAAAGTCTACATGGAAAAGAAAACGAATTAATATATGAATTTTAAAAAAATCAAGATTGGATCTGCTAGCAGTCACAGAAACAAAAAAGAAAGGTCAAGGTTGCCAGAAAATGAAAGATGGACATATACTTTTCTATTCAGGGGTAGCTTGCATAATTAAACCAGATCTCAAAGAATATATTACTAAATGGCAACTAACAAATGAAAAGTTGTTGACAATCACTATCGATTTTCAATCAAATAACCAAGTATTCACTGTGATTGTTGCATACGGTCCAAACGATAATGCTAATAAAGAAATTAAAGATGCATTCTTCGAACTCTTACAAAAAACAATTGAAGTTCAAGGGCATATTATACTACTAGGAGACCTTAATGGCCGCGTAGGGAATCAAGTAGAGGAGGAAACGAAACAAGTGTTGGGGGATCACAAGGAGAAATAACCCGGAATAATAACGGACAAAGAATAATAAATATTTGCCTTACAAATAATTTAGCAATAGCGAATACTATGTTCAAGCATAAAGAAATCCATAAGTTTACCAGGGAAGAGCCAGTAGAAACGAAAAATCTATAATTGACTACGCCATCATAAGCAGATCGTACTGGAAGTATACAAAAAATGCAAGAGTCATTTTTCAACTTTTATTTTATGGAAACGATCCATAAAATAAAAGTTGAAAAATGTTGAAAAAGTAGCAAGGGAATAAATGTTAAGATAAAGAACTGCAAACTAAAGAAAGAAGAAACAGCCATTGAGTATAAAAGTAAAATAGAAGAGAAGATGAAAGAAGTAGAAAAAGAGATATATGAAGACCAAGATGTAGAAAGCCTATGGTACAGTTTCAAAACACTTCTTCTAGAAACAAGCAAAGAAATTTGTGGTGTATCCTTAAATAATAAACAGAAGAAACATAAAACACCCTGGTGGACTGAAGAACTAAAAGAAATTAAAAAAGAAAAAGCAATTGTGGAAGAGATATATAACATCAAAGCTACAGGTTGATAGAGAAGCACACAACAGCAACCAAAGAAATAAAGTTAAAACCTTATTGAAAGAAGAGAAAAGAAAATGCTGGGAAGATTTCGGACATACGTTAGAACAAAATTATTCCCAAAGACTGGGAAATAGCAATAATAATCCCTATATTTAACAAAGGAGACAACCGTAATTGTGAAAACCATAGAGGAATTTCGCTTTTAAGCGTTCCAGGAAAATTGTATGCCCATATTTTAGAAGAGAGGCTCAGGAACTAAACAGAGGACACACTGGACGAAATGCAATATGGCTTTCGAAAAAATAGAAGCACGCAGGATCTTATCTTCAGTCGTAGACAAATATCAGAGAAAACATTGGAATATGGAAAAGAACTACATGCATGTTTTATAGATTTCGAAACGGCCTTTGACCGAGTTCCCAGACACTTAATATGGCAAACATTAAAGAAAAACAAGATACATAGTAGCCATACAAAGCCTCTACAAAAGTAAAAGAAATTATGCAAGAACCTGTAATAATAGATCAAAATAATTTGAAACAAACGTAGGAGTGAGACAAGGCTGTATCCTCAGCCCTCTTCTCTTCGTTATAGTAATGGATGAAATTTTAAAGGCATGCGAAACAAAAACAAAAAATTCCACCTAGGATACAGGAAACTGAAAGAAACCAGGATTTCATGGCTTTTGCAGATGATGTAGTGATTCTAGCAAATACAGCTGAAGATCTGCAGTACAATATCAACATTTGGTATGAAAAAACAAAGAAAAGGAATATGGATCATAAATATAAATAAAATTAAAACAATGTCATATCTAGAAACCAACCAAAACACACAAAAATAGAGAACCATTAACTGGCACAAGTCCACTCCTTTAAATACTTGGGATCATATATATAAGAAGATGGTAGACTAGACACAGAAATTAACAGTAGGATAATGGGGGAAACAAAGTTATTCTATGCAATGAAAGGCCCACTCCTAAATAAGAAAGAAGTCACCCAGAATACCAAAATGGCAGTATACCGTTCAGTGTTTCTACCAACGTTAACATACAGTTGCAAGTCTTGGTGTTTAACAGCAGAAAACACAAACTACAAACAAATGAAATATCTCAGGAAATTGGCACAAAAAACAAGACTAGACCGAATAAGAAATCAAACTATAAGAGACAGCCTTCAAGTTGCACCTCTGAATCAATTTATAACACAAGTCCAAATGAGGTGGTTTGGACATATTAATCGAATGGAAGAAGGAAGAATAGCAAAACATGTATACGAAAGCCAGAAAATAGGAAAAAGAAACATAGGCAGACCCAGGAAAGGTTGGCAAAAGGAAATTAAAGGAAAATTGGAAAAGAAGGGAGTTAACTGGAAAGAAGCAAAACAACAAACCTTGGACAGGACGGCATGGAAATCTCTTCGGCAAAATCTCGACGCTTAAAAGCACAAGAGATCATAGACGAAGAAGACAGTTACACGCTGTGTTTATCGCGTTTCATTTTGGAGAGAGAGAAGGCATAATCATCTCATGAAACAAGGTAAACCAGTTCGTGAAAACACGCATAATCAATTTTGTTTTCGTCCTCATCTTTCCCAAGCGTGAGCAAACGTTTGCAGGCAATATTATCTATAAAGACCAGACTACTTTGTATACAGAGGCAGTAGACATTACATTACAATGTCCCGTCCCAGGTATCTCGCAATGTACAGCACACATTCTTCTTGGATGTGTATAATGCCATGCGTTATGTCAGGACAGCTAGTTGTTTGATTTTTATTAAGATCAAAAAGTTGTTCAAAAAACCATCCGGCAGGATTCCGAACTCAATTAAGTTCAACAGAAACTTTATTAGCATTCTACGAATCGTACGGGTGATTTAAAAAAGATTTCTCTTTGCTCTGTCTGGATTACTCCAGGATTAGAGTAATCCATATCCTGCAGTACCCACAGATTATTAGTTCTGTTCGGTGTCAAACTACGTACACCGTGTTGAATCGTGATTTTTCTCAGTGGTAGGCAGGAATCCACTGCCATCCACGGTCTAGCCTCCACCGAAAAGGCAGCAATAAGTCGTCCAAAGGGTGGTTATAAAGCTGCGGATTGGAGCAGGTTCTTACATATTGAATCATGATTCAAAACAGTCCAGCATGCACAAGATCAGCGCCTAAGAGATCCAATATACTGGAGTAGTCTATACAGTGCAATGAGGTTTTTTTTTTTTTTTTTTATATATCACCGTGAGATTCGTATAACACACAGAGTTTAGTTCTACTGAAATGTGTTTTATATGGTCTTTGTTGTGCTGGGTAACCTGGTAAGGTTGAAACTTTGTTTCATTTGAAACATTGAAACTTTATTTCAAACCGGTCTAGGTAAATGATTCTTACATAATCCACAGCATTATACGTACTCAAAAATTGATAATACAGGACACTGTGGGACATAAGAACAAATTGATGCGAGGTCAACTCCCTCTAAATACAAGTCTGGTGGTGATGGTACTTCACCTGCAAACTTTTGTTGCAGGTGAAGTACCATCTTTGTCATGGTACCATGAGAAGAATATAACGTACAAAAATTAGTCTTGAAAGACATTTCGCTTGGCTCATAGAATAATGTTGGAAATATTTTAGAGCATTCACTTTCATGTGGTTGAAAGCTTTTGTCGATTTTTTAATGAACATATCGCAACATCTGATTAATGACAAACAATTCGCAGATCTGAATGCATTAATCAAGATCTTAGACAAGAGGAAAAGAATTCATTTAATTAAACGCCTTCTGGAACTGTCTTACCTTTGCAAAGAATCACCTGTTCCTTATCATCTAAGTCAGAAGGATAATTACTGTTATCTGCTTACAGCAATGTTAGTAGAGGGGAGAAGATAATTACCTCTTTCTGGAGACACAGGGATAAACAATGGAAAGAATTCGTCCAAGATAAACTGCGAGCCACGAGGCAATTATTAACAACTCTTAAGTAAACCTGCAAGATTTGTTTCGTGGCCCGGAGTGCATCTTCAGTGGCGTCACTCGCTTTCCCCATAGGTATTGATTGCTTGAGCACAAAACGAAGCCTATTATCAGATTATTTTGCGGGTTGATGAAAGTCTTTCTCAAGGGTATGCGTGAGACCACAAGAATTAAAATTGACCCTCAAAACAGACCGAGATTAAATAGTTTGAACTTGCTGCTCTTCATAACAAGTCTACATATTCATGAAAGTTTGCAAAGGGAAAACTTCCAATTAGGAATCGTAGATTAATGACTCCGCTGCTCATTAAATAACAGGGGTATTTTTAGAGAATATTGAGCCAATTTTAAGCGAAGCAAAATTGCATTCTGCAATTTTATTCTCTGAAATAACTTGGCTAAGCTTCAATTAACATTGGTTTTTCCTTTCCACTTCGATGACCAGATCGACGCCATGCCTCAAAGATAGAGTTAAATAAAGAAAACAAAGTACGCCCAATACAAAGGAAACGACAATACACTTTGTACAATATCTCACACTCCTAGTTCGATAAAGATTTCGCACATTGTGGCTATTGAGGTCCAAGCGAATATTTCAGAAAAAAAAAGGTTCCCAAGTTACAATACCAGCCGCCTCTCCTGGGAAAAAGATGCCATGCAGCATGAAAGTAACTGAACAGCAGATTATCTCCACAATAGAGATGAATACGACGAGGAAGTCAACCGAATATATTTTTGCAGACAGGGACGCATGGAACAAGAACTGAACTCGATCACTGAAATGGATGGGAAGTTTTGCTTATTACAGGAGATTTTTCAGATTAATGATAAGGCAATAATAAACAAAAATGGATAGAAGACGCAAACCGAATGGCCAACACCCGATATCCTAAAGAAATACTAAAATATAAACCAACTGTAAAGAGAAGGCCGGGTAGACCTCAAAAACGGATATTAATGGATAATGAGAGAAAAGCAAGGACATCCGAATTTGCATCAGTACTATTTGATGTATTGATGAAGCCGCAATACCTCTTTACAAAATATTAATAATCTTAAACTTTGAGACCCTCCCCCCAAGATATAAAAGAATGAATTGTTCATGTAAATATTATTCAAAACCAAACTGTTGATAAGTACCCGAGATACTTAAACGCTGTAACAGAAAAAATATTCGACGGGCTTCTGCATAATGTCCATCATCGTTAGTGCAATACCAAGACAGCTCTAGTGCCGGAGGATGTACTCTCACAAGCTATCACTTTCGAAACTTCATGGTCGCAATATATTTGGCTGAAAAATGATATTTAATAATATTTTCCTTAAATAGTATTACGTGGCTAATTGAAGCCTTCAGGCACTTTTGTCAATGTTTACACTCTTCCATGGTTTGATAGATGTCTTAATATCATTTTCCGGGTATACATAAAGCAACCACGCATTTTGAAAAACTTCTGGCACACACACGTGTGAGTAAAAATTATCAATTTCCCGCACACCTCGTAGACTTGATCTTTCATTTTAAACCATTCTCCCCTCCTATGGAGTTACGCGAAGAATAAGTACATGCATCAAAAGCTACTTCACTACAAGCGTAAAATGATAAAATTAAATGTCCAGTAACTAGTTACCATGAAAATGTTGGAACACAAAAGGCGAGTTGCACATGGGATGTATACTCAACTTGATATAATACTTCACACTGAACTTGTTTGTTCCATTTATATTTATATTCGAAATTATCAGTCACAATATGTGCTATTGCTGTACGTCAATCTTTTGTACGATATTTTATTTAAACTGTAAGAAATATTGTGTGGAAATTACAGACGTTGTAAACTGGCCGACAGATTAAAATGTTTTACTCACTTCCCATATATAATTCATAATTATATATACAGACACACACACACACATATATATCCATATACTGTGTGTGTACACATACACGCACATACATAGCGTCCAGATATATATATATATATATATGTGTGTGTGTGAATGAACAGTTCCTACCATTTTGGCAGTAAGCAAAGGTTGGTTTAATGACATAAGAGTAAATAGCTTCGCATTTGAAATCAAACAAAACTTTTTTTCTCAAAATCAGAACTTTAAAAGCTCCAAGTAATCCGTCACATTCCTCTATCTGATTTGACAAGTGAAAGCACATTCGCAGACACATCCATCCCCAAAATCTATATTTCAACACACACTACATTTTTTTTTATTCGCGAGCCAATGTTTTATGGAAGCATTTCTCAATAATTTCCTCATATTTTTTTTTTTAAATCTCTACCATATATATCTTTCCATATCTTCCACTGCTTGAAGTTTTCAAAACAGGACATCTTCAAAGAAACTCATTTCTACTACGCTTTTTTCCCCCCTTATTTCTTCCAAACACCCAATACAGTTTTTTAAACTCGGTTCTGTGAGTAGCCTATTCAATATTTCATTCTGTTTCTCTGCTGACTGGATGATTAATTGAAATTCATCTTCGAACAACCTCAGTAGATATTCATATGTTTACTACATTCAATATATCAAACAAACAAATCGCTCGCGATGCATTCCGAATAATGTCGAATTCCAAATTCATTTTATAACAAAAAAATATTTACTGGAAATTTCTTCAATATTAAAAACATTCTCAGTAAACCAAACAGTGCAGTTCTTCGCTCGAAGTCTGATAATCACGTCTGCTACTGTGGTGAATACAGAATTGACTGTGATCGTTTCATGAAACTACAAAAAAACGGCACTTCTTGAAATTTACTGTATATTCTACAGCTAATATAGATTTTGTTTTAATGTGCGTCCCAATTAAGAAATGCTAAAGCCTATTCTAAAATTACTAAAATGAATCTACCATCTAAAGACATTTACAAATATTCCCTGCCTATACAGCGGGATTCGATCTCATTGGTTGGAGAACGGATAGGTCATCCACTGGGCCAAAGTTCGACAAACAGTTTCCAGTGATACATATAGCACCATTTCCTTAAAAGTAATAAGACGTATGGAGGGGGGGGGGGGCAAATAAGATACTCATTATTGCTTATGACAATTACACAAAATAAGTTTGGCCATTGAACTATTAAGGGTTTTTAAGGTTTTTCAATAATATACGGGGGAACAATCATCTCCACAAACTGCCTCGCTATTACGCTAATAAAAGACAGGAACTCGAGAGATACTTAATACCTATACATATATCGTTGCCTTTTAATTTAACTTTTACAGGAACCCAAGATACGTTGATAAGTTCATGGCATGAGTTCATATCTGCATATCCAAACTACTAACATCACTGGGATCAATTGGGTCCCAATGATGGTAGAAATATTCTACCATCACTTTTTCTTTTTATTTTATTATTAAAATTAATTTGACTTCAGAAGTCTTGCTTTTGTCTCTTGAAGCATACTGGAGCTGTTAATGTTAACTTGTAGTTGATTAAAAGTATCTACTTGCTCCAAGGTATAATTATCAACAAGTCGGATACGTCCTGTTGGTCCTTAAAATGCACATCTATTTAGTCTTTTCCTGGTTTATGACAAGAACCATAACTTACTAGCCTTAATTAAATTAGATGTAGTTTGTATAACATTCTAACGAGTTTCCAAGATAGTGATGTCATCAGCATAAGTCAACAGGATGTTCTTCCCATTCATTTTCATCCTGCTTTGTTCATTTAGGTCTCTAATGACTTCCAATGTTATGTTGAACATATTATGTTGGCCACCCTAGCATGAAGGCTACATCATTATTCCCGGCTAACGTGGGAGGCCTCTGGTGATTGGGATAGCAACCTGTCATTGGGTTTAAAACAATACTGCTACAAATCCAGACAAAACATGAATCGGATGGAAAAATTGGATATCGATCGGAAACGGAAAAGGAAACTAGCAACATGGAATGTAAGAGCGATTAACGGAAAAGAGCAAGAATTTATACAAGAAATAGCTAAAATCAACATTAAAATATGCAGCATAACAGAAACAAAAAAGGAAATGGAACAATGAATATACAAGACTATATGTTTATATACAGTGAAGTAAAAAAAACAAAATAGAGCTGAAGCCGGAGAAGGAATAATAATAACAATAGTTAAATGAAAATATAGAATATAAATATATAAACGAAAGAATATTAAAAGTTAGGATAAAAACAGAAAGAGGTAAAATAAATATAATTACAATATATGCTCCAGAAGAAGGAAGAAAATAAAAAAACAGAAGCTTTTTATGAGGACTTACAACAAATAAAACCAAATGAAAAATTAACTGTAATGGAAGACAAATGCAAGAATAGGAAATATACCAATAAATGGAATTGTGCAAAGATTTAATGAAGAAACAAACAATAATGGAGAAATATTAATACAATTCTGTGCAAATAATAAGTTGAAAACAATGAAGACATTTTATCAGCATAAAAATAACATCAAATAACTTTTGGAACACAGAAGGACAGGAATCAATAATGGATTATATGTAACAAAGTAATGCAACTAAGATTTCACGAGAAATGGATGAAAATAAAATCTAAAGAAAATCAACGCAATGCCGAAATAAAATTTAAAGTGGAATTATTAAAAGAAGAGAATATAAAACCATTATACAATAGATTAAAACAAAAGTTTCAAGTTAACCCATTAAGCAGCGAATAACATGTAAAAGATAATTGGAAGATTTTTAAAACAAATCTAACTGAAATAGCAACAGAAATATTAGGTGTAAAAAAAAGAATAACAATATCAAGAAGATGGACTCCATGGTTTAACAAAGAAATAAAAATATTAACAAAAGAAAAGAAAGAAAATATCAAAAATATCTACAAATAAAAAACAGCAGATAATTGGAACGAATATAAAGAAATCGATTAATCAAAAGAAAATAGAAAGCGAAAATCAATTCTGGGAATCATGCAAAAGAACTTGAACAGGATTTCTATGGTATACAGAAACAAATGTGGAGATTTATTAATACAAAAAAGAAGGGAGAAGCAGAATATATCCCAATACTAAAAGTATTAATAGAAAAATTCGAAAAATACTTTAAAAACTTTTATAACCACAACAGTTGAAATAAAAGCAGAACTGGGTAAACAAACAAATCAAGAAGGAGAAATAATTACAACAGAAATGAAAATTGAAATAACAGAAATTGAAAATGCAATTAAAAAATTGAAAATCACCAGGTCTAGATAACGTCAATAATGAATTATTAAAAAATGGTAAAGAAATTATAATTTAGAGTTTAAGTACGCTTATACAATCCAAATAATAAATACAAAAAAGACTCAGTAGAATTGAAAAAAGTATACCAACATTTAAAAAAGAGAAAAAAAAAACAGAAAATTATACAGGGAGAAATTTATTCAATACGTCATTAAAAATACTAACAAGAATCCTAAATAATAAAATAAAGGAAATTAATCAATTAGATGAACAACAAGGCTTAAGAGAAGATCGATCATGTGCACATGCAATATTCATAATCAGGCAATTGATAGAGAAAATAGAATAAATTATTAACTATTTGTATGCTTTTTATAGACCTGGAAAAAGCATTTGACAGAATGTTAATTCAAAATGTAATAGAAATATTGCAGAGAAGAAAAGTATCAGAAAACATAATAGAAATAATTAAAGAAATATATAATGATAGTTGTATAATAAAACCGGACGGGAAAAATAAGTAAAGAGATACAAATTAGTAATGGCATTAGACAAGGAGGCTCTTTAAGTCAATATAATAATCAGTATTCAATATAATAATGGATGAAATAATACAAAAAGTTAATAAAATACAGGAGTGAAAATAAAATAGAATAATAAAAACTGTGTTATGCGGATGATTTACTATTAATTGAAGCCAATGAAACTCAGCTACAAATATTACTACATACATTTAATAAAGCAACAACATTATATAATATGAAGATATCAAAAACTGAAACAAAATGCATGACAATATCACAAGAACCACAAAGATGCAAATTAGAATTGGAAGGTACTATTATTGAACAAATAACTATTTACGTATATCACTGAACTGGGAAGGAAGGCTACTTTTAGAGGTCAGAAAAGTTGCAAAAATATCAGGATGCTTCAATGAAACAACATGGAAAAATATGCATCTTAGAGTCGAGACAAAAACCAGAATTTATAAAGCAGTAATCAGGCCTATTAGGACATGTAATGCAGAAACAAGACCAGACACTAGAAAAACAAGACAAATGTTAAACACAGGTGAAATGAATAGATTAAGAAAAACAGTAAATAAAACAGTAAATAAAGATAAAGTAAAAAATGCAGATATAAGAAAATAATGTGAAATACAAGCAATAAACAAATGGATTAAACAAGTCTATAGTTGGAAATCAAACAATAAGAGAAGAACAGGAAGACCTAGAAAGACTAAAAGATACCATTAAAGAAGATGAAGTCTTGGTCAACAGATATTACATCTAATGCGTGAAGATGTTGAACAGTTCCGGGAGAGCATCTCCTTGGCTTAGTCCACATTTTACTTCAAAACTTGAATGCTCTTGTAGGAAGCTTGCAGAGGATGTGCTGATGAGAATTATAATAAAATTTTACAAGTTTGTTATTATTTGCCCCTGTCCACATTTTAGGATCTCTACGCCCTTGGTTTTAAGATTTCTTCAAACGCTGCCCAAAACAACACACACCGCCCTCTGCTTCCGAAAATAAATAAATAAAGGCAGCGAACGATGAAAAGAGTGAGGAAACGCCTTCCCCGTTGTGCGCACAAATGGTTAAATCGTGTAATGGTTCCCGATCTTCCACTTTATCTTCATAGCACGCTGTCACGGCGGTTTACAAAGCTATTCGCACGTCGTAGTCGTCGGAAAGAGTGGAACGTGGTCACGTGCGGCGTTTTAAATTTTCATATCCGAGTCGAAAAATACGTATGAAAAGGAAGATTTGAAAATACGAAACTTCGGCTGAGAAGCGACTGATTTATCTTTCGATTATAAATGTTTCTTCTGCGCTCCATTCTTAGAGTGCATCGTTCTCGGGCGATTTATTCGAGTTCATTGTTACAAATCGTTGAATAGGGCTTTGTAATACAGTATATGGCGAAAAAAAAAACTACTGAATAACTACGGTATATGTTGTGTCGAAGCTCAGTACTTTTTTTTTTTTTTTTTTGCACCATACCGTATAATAAAAATCATTTCCGATATCAAATTTTGAAACTACAAATTTCAAGTAAATGTTCAGGAGAATTAGATTAGCAAAAGGTTTCAAAATGTTAATTATTTTTACAATAAAGCTGAGTCCGCTTATCTCTTTTTAACCAAATCTGACAATTTATCCAACTCGCTGCACTAAAGATATTTTGGCTTGGTTCATCTAGAATTCGACCAATAAAATCTGCAGGATACGTTCTTCCTCATAAGACCATTGTTTCTGATCTGGGACACTTTCAGTTTCCTTTGCTGTAAAATGCTTGTGTATTAACTGATTTTACTGTATAATAACTATTTTTAATTATTTAAGTGGTTAATTATACAATGAAAGAATTAATTTATTGTCGGACCATCGGTAAATTAATCTCAGTTGCATAGGTCATAAGGAAATACAGTCAAAGTGAAAGCTGTACGTCAGTCATGCAATAAAAGCGAAAGAAAATATTTAATAGTTGCTAATTCACACCATTAAGTAGTGTTGCGTGTTTCGATGCCATCAGTATTTTCAGTTAGCAATTTCAGGATTCACGAAGCCGGTGTGTATTGTGCATTTGTATTCATCGGATGATTTGCTTTAATATCGGGATAATATGGTCTTGGGAGCCCATGTACCTTAAATCAGATTACTTGACTAAGTTTATTTAAAGTTAGATCCCAAAGTGACATGGATACTTGCGAAGGACGCCTAGTTCATTCGAATTTTTAAGTGTGAAGTTGAGTATTTGGAACAAGGCTCCAGGCGTGTGTCATCCTTCAACCTTAATGAAAATGACGTCAATCCGAAGAGTGGTACGGTATCATGTCTACTTCACTGAGGAATAATAATTACTTCATATCAAGGAAGTTTCCCATTGGCTTCCTTGCCCTGCCCAACAGCAAAGTATTCATGTCTGGTGATTTGTTCGCGGGGTCGGTTTGTCTTGTTTTGAGGAAAGAAAAACGCGAGTTCTAGGAAATAAAAATCCTCTCCTTTTGTATGAGATCTAAGAACTCACCTTTGAAAAGCCCTGAAAAAAAATTTCTTCGCGTCATAGACGGGAATCGAACCCTGGTCTCTATATGCAGTAAATATTATGCATTTAAAGCAAACATAAGTGAAAAGGATTTGCTCTCGTATATTAATAGTAACGAGTAACAACCGCATGCACGGAAGAATTTGAGTCTTTTCTTCTCTTTGATTTCCTTAAGATGCACAGCTCTTTTCTTTCCAGATACTCGTATACAGTGACATCTGGAAATAATAATGTATTCTGAACGTTTTCCAGTACCTAACGAATCGCATATGACTTCCTTTGCTTAATTATTTAGAACTTGTAGAAACGTCACTTTATCATTGCCAGTTCTGTTTCACTTCGATCTGCCCTTGCACGATAAGGGATATCATTTCCACGCAACAGAAGCCTTAAGCATTGAAAGCACCCAGAAATGTGCAGCGCAGTCGATGCGATTCCAGAGAGATTAATGCGTCTCTGGCTTAGTAGATTCTCATTTCGGTCTCAATTATGTTAATTCTGAAAAGTATGATGGATGATCAGCTACAGATCTTACCAAAGCTAGAAATTTGGAAAAACATTGGACGAGAAAATCACGCAAAGCAAATAAAGTCAATAGTAGAGTTATGCATTGATTGTAATCTGGGTTATGCAAAAAGATTGGGAATTCAATTCGGTTCGTTACGCATAAGTAAATATGTAAACAGTTTTGCAATACGCTCGAGCTCAATTTTTATTACCAGCTTGGTTTGGCAACAGGGATAACTCCTTTGCTATCCAGATTACACGTTGTAGGTTCGAATCCCGCTGTTATACCAGTCTTAAAAGGTGACAGATCCCATACTCGCTTATTAAAGGCGTGAAGAAAAAAGCACCTATATTCTATGGAACCCGAATTATACAACTCAATCCATCCACAGTGCTAATGTGGATACGATATGAGACTTCAAACACACACAAATAAAATAATAATTGCAACACGCGGACTGAAGACTAGAGTTATAACTAGGTAGACCTCCCTGTACGGAGACCTGTTGGCGGCCTAGGTAAACTGTGATCTCTTAGTATCAGTGTTTCCGATATTTTGGGGAGTTTTATGCAACCGCATTTATTCAAATTAGATTGGTTTTTAAGAGCGGCAGCAAATTCTAAAAATAGCCTTTCTTCTAAATATGCGGATATTCATTTATAATTTTTTAATGCGTGGGAATCACAAACGCTTTCGAAATTCTATATAATTACTGAGACTCAACATCATATAGAAATATCCGCGAGATTACCTGGTCTTAGTTTTAGAATTTAGTCTACAAAACACAAGTTAACGAAGCCTAATCCTTGAAAGAGGAACGGCTGTCTCCTTTGAATTATCATATACAATCGCAAACATTGAGATTTTTAAAGAACCGTGAATATGCTTAAGCATAGAACAGTTCTACTTCCTGACTGGAAGATTAAAGCATTACTTTTATTAAGACGTTATTTCTTGATCGGAGAGACCTTTAAATTCAAATTAGTACAAGAGATAGAATATTGTCACAAAGGTCAGTGATCCTGAAAATAGTTCCCATTTTAAATAAACGTGGATTAATTCTGACATGTCCGAATGAATTCGAAATATGCGTCGAAACAACTCGCTATCACCTGCAAAACCGAGTTTGCATAACTTCCACCGAAGCACCAGCGTATTTGTAAACCTATTTGTAAGGAAACAAAAATTTCTAAAACGTGTACGTCTTGTGCACTGTAAAGAGAATTGTTGTTTGAAAAGGGTTTTTATCACTAGATGTCTCTGGTATATTCGTGTCGCGCTTTGAATGTCAAAACGAGTTTCTAGTAAAGCGTAGATTCAAATTAACATATAAACTACAGTTTATATGTTAATTTGGAACGGCAGCTTCAATAATTTACAAGTGGGTTGGTTTGCTGCTATACGAGTACGTAAGCATGCTATTCACGATTGGATGTCGTACGAAGAATCAAAATAATTACGCAACTGCTTCTTAGTGCAGTGAACAAATGGAAGTCGTATCAACATGTATGTAGATTTGCTTGCGAGTAATCCATAGATACATTATCCATACCTTGTGGTCGGTATTAACCTTCAATGTGACTCTATAGAAAACTGATAATCAAAGTTTGTAGTCCCAAGAGCAACGTAACATGCTTTTCAGATGTTCGCGAGACATTTTCTTTTATATATATATATATATAAAACCCATAGGTATAATTCAACTCAGATTTTTAGAGGAACCTGTGGCATAGTAAATCAAATAATAAAGAAACACGTAAAAACCGCAGTGATATCTTTAATTAGTAAAATGTTTATAATAAAATATTTCATACTAAAATTAATAGTACATCTTCAGTGTCTGTTATAGTAAAAGAAAGAAATACAAGCAAAACGTTCGGTTTTGCTTGTATTTCATTCCTATTACTGTAACAGACACTGAAGATGTATGTCCTTTTACTAATTAAAGATATCACTGTTTTTACATGTTTCTTTATTATTTAATAATTCAACTCAATTAGGCTGTTTAATTGCCACTCTGAGGGCTTACGATGGTCTTCATTTTTGCTGTTAATGCTTTAAAGTCTAGCTGATGTGATGTTAAGATGGTATGAAGCAGTTCAGGCAGGTGTTTGCTCATGAAGACAGCATGGTGGGTTGACTGTATAAACTTTATGCCTGAAAATAAAATGAAAAATGCTGAAAATATTTGAACATTCACTACCCACTCTGGCAATAGTTCCCTCTCACCAACTTATGTCCCAATAATATCACTCCTATTTACTAAGCTCTGCAGACCACATTCCATCCATCGTCATACTCAACATTACTGAATCCTGAGACAGTCTTAGTTATTCGCTTGTACACTCTGCCCGATATTTCCTTATCGCTAATATAACTTATTGACAAAATATGTGCACAGAAAGCTATAAGTGCCCTGATTACTGCCTTAGAACTACCCCTCCTTATACGTGTTCATTAACGTTTGGGTACTCAAGCATTACAGCAGCAATTTTTGGGTAACCTTTGCAACTTTTTGCTATGTGCTAGCTCAACCTCAATTCCGTATCCACTTAAAATCCCCCAAGACTCTTGCCTCCTCAAGCAGAATTCCTTCCATCTTCTCTGCTGGCCAAAGTATGTGACTTTGCACCTAGCATTTCTATCGTATCCCCATTCTTCAAGCCCAAAACACCAATCTATTCATATCCTATTGCAGCATCACATCAGAACTGCCTTATATTAGCATCATCATCGAACAACTGAATCCCTCCTCTTAAACCTTTAATTAAATCATTGATATATAAATCAAACAACAGTTGTCCCAGAACAGAATCCTGTGGTACCCGCACGAGCCTTTCTTTTTCGGGACACTGCATCCCCCTCCCCATACACAACTCGGTGGCTTCTGTCAGTCAACTGTCCCTGTAACCAAGCTACCAACTAAATATCCATTCTCATCCTACCATTCTACTTAGTTTTTTATGTAGTATTCTATCCAATGGTTTAGCAAAATCCAGATAAATCACTGTACAAGCATCTCCTCTGTCCATTACACTTCTTAACTTATTATCAAACGTTACCAAGGTACTGAAGCAAGATATCCTTAACCAAGATATCCCATGTTACTCACTCGAAATATTTCCATTCCCATTAATCAAAGTTTCGTATTCGGTCTAGTAGTAGTACCATTTTTCCTTATTCCCATTCTTTTGGGATTGTTCATATTATCATATTCCTATTGAACAACCGTGTAAAATACCATCAAGTCCCACATCCATATTAACACCAAGGTTATTTCAAGTTCTCAACACTTGCCATCCTTAAACCGTCGTTTAAGGATGGCAAGTCTTGTGTCCTCTTCGTTGTTATTGATAACTACTCTTAACACCCACATGAAATATACACGAACAAAATACACATTGAACAATTCCACTACGTCTTCAGCAGATGTGACCCGTGTCCCACATCCAGCAACAAGTCAGTCTTCCATATTCACTCTTTTTTCTAAGCAAATGTAACTGTAGAATTCTCTAGGATTTTTTTTTTTTTTTGATTCGGCCTTTATTACCTCTTAGTCTGTGCCTTATACTCAGGGCCGGCGGAAGTGGGCATGTAGGCGCCAAGGGGGAGTGCTGCCGCCTGGGCACGGTTCATGAGTTCATTTTTAAGAAAATTTTTATCATAAAAACAAAAAACTCTTAGAATGATCAATATTAAAATAAATAAGGCCGGATACACCGAATAAAAATTTTAAAAAAGTATATTACCGCCTCTTTGATCAGCCAGCTGTTTACGATTTTGCAGAGAGAGCAGGCTAAATGCTTGCCTAAAGAATGTTGTCTACTGCAGCCTATCTAAAGTGAAACGGTGAACGGTTTTTATGCGCAGAAACGAATTTTCGTACAAAATATTTGTTGCTAGTTAACCAGTCATATGGTAGGCATACCAGTAGGCTACTGACTATTATTTCGTCTCTGTGTCGTGTTATGTAATAATTTTTTGTGAGTATAAAATAGAATCAAAAATTAAAAAAAGTTATCCGGTGCACAAAATCGTAAGCGTCATGCTGCGAAAGAAGCAGATGTTAAGAAACAAACTGGGGCTCTTAAATGTTTTAAAATATGCTGATGCAGATTGTAACCAACTCGATACATCAGAAATCAGAGTTGAAGAACCGTGCACATCATCCAGTTTTCATGAAAGTACTATTGTAACTATTGAACAAGATAACAAGACGCATGATTTAAGTGAAAAACAGTTAGAAGATTTAGTTGTAGTTGACCACGAAACTAACACATTGTTAGTCTCTGTAAATTTAGAAGATCCAGGTGAATGAGGAAATATTGATTAAAAATTACGAGTTGTTTTAATTGAAATGGGGCATGTTCAAAAGAAAAATAGAATATATCCCAGAGATACATATGGTCGTAAATTTGGCGACACGTATTATAATAGAAAGATGGAAAACGGTGACCTCGTGCCAAGAACATGGCTCATTTATTCCGAAACTTTAAATTCTGTTTTTTGCTTTTGTTGCAAACTTTTCGCACCTACTGAATCAAGTAGTCTTGTAGAAGGTTATAACGATTGGAGAAATGTAAGTACCACTTTGCATAGACATGAGACTAGTTTAACTCACATGAAAAATTTCTTAAAATGGAAGGAACTTGATAATTTGAAAAAAACTACTATTGATTGCTAGACTCAAAGCATGCACGAAATGGAAAATAAACATTGGACGAGTGTTTTAGAACGCTTGATTGAAATTATAAAATTCCTTGGTAGCCAAAATTTAGCTTTTTGCGGATCATCTGATAAATTATATGAAAGGAATAACGGTATTTTTTTAAAATTAGTCGAACTGTTTGCGACGTCGGATCCCGTTATGGAAAATCATGTTGAAAGGGCCCTACAACGAAACAATAGAGTACACTATTTGAGTAAAGACAGTCAAAATGAAATATTGGAAACTTTAAGCAACGCAATCAGAGATACAATTTTATTATCAATTCGAAAATCTAAATATTATTCCATAATTTTAGACTGCACACCTGATGCAAGTAAAACAGAACAAATGACTATTATTATTCGCTTTGTTTCCTGTGACAATGGAATTGTCAAGATCAGGGAAAACGTTTTAGGTTTTGCAGATATATCAGATTCCACGGGACGTGGTTTATGTGGTACAATAATGGAACAACTGGAAAAATGGAACATTCCCATTGAAGACATGCGAGGTCAAGGGTATGAAAATGGGGCAAATATGAAAGGGAAAAAATATGGGCTCCAAAATTTGCTTTTGAACAAAAATCCTCGAGCTTTTTACGTGCCATGTGCTGCACATACTCTAAATTTAATCATTAACGATGCAGCCAAAGTGAATGCAGATACAATTAGTTTCTTTGCAATTATTAAAGAAATATACAATTTCTTTTCATTCTCTTACAAACGTTGGGCAATCCTTTTAAAGTTCGTAAAAAATTTAACATTGAAACAGCCATCAGAAACGCGATTGGAAAGTAAAATTAATGCAACCCGCCCTCTACGATATCAGTTAGGAGACATTTACGATGCACTTTTTGAAATTTTAAATAATGAAAATTTTAATAAACTCAGCATAAAGCACAAACATTACGTGTTAAAATAAAGGAATACAAATTTATTTGCTCTCTTATAACTTGGCATGATTTAACAGAATAAACCCTGTGAGTAAAATGCTTCAAGACAAAAATATGAACATTACACTTGCTTTAGAATCTATCGAAAACTTAAAAATATTCTTACAAGAGTATCGATCAGATACAAATTTTAAAGAAGTTCTAAAAAGGGCAAAAGAACTGAGTGAAGAGGTGGATGGAGAACAAGAATTTAAAACTGGTACGGAAGTTCGACGACGAAAGAAGACACGACAATTGGACTACGAGCATCAAGACGAAACGCCACAATCGCCAGAAGATAAATTTAGAGTGAATGTGTTTTATACACTTTGTTAATAGAACGTTTAGAACAACTAAAAACCTATTATGATAATTTCAATTTCTTGTATAGATTACTACAAATTAATAACTTAGATTTACGAAAAAAAAAAAAGATTTAGAGATTCTCTTGAAGGACGGCGACAATAAAGACGTAAATGCAATAGAACTATATGACGAGGTATGTGCTTTCCGGGATATTTTTCGGAAGGATAATTTAAATATTCAAAATCCTTTCGATATTCTTAATTTTATTGTGTCCAATAATTTATCTTTCCCTAACTTTTCAATTGCTTTAAGAATACTATTAACCTTACCTGTTAGTGTAGCGAGCGTTAACGTTCCTTTTCCAAGTTGAAACTGATTAAGAACAAGTATGTCACAAAAAAGGCTTGTTAGTTGGGCGTTAATAGCTATTGAAAACGATATATGTGCGGAATTAGACGTTAAGACCATTATTTCTAATTTTGTGAATATGAAATCAAAAACCCTAAAATTTTAATTTAAAAAATTTCAAGTATATTTATGTAATTTAATTTATTTTCTGTTATTCTGTAAAGATGTTATTTTTTTGAATATTTATATTAAATGTTCTAATTATTTCTGAATTCTTTTTTTATTTTCTAATCTATTTTGAGTTTGTTTTGTTTTATTTTCCTAAAAGATAGTTCCACTTATAAAAATTATTAAAAAAATGTTACAAGTCACTAAGAATTTAGTAACTTGTAAAATGCAAGAATTTTTTAAACTGTAGTTGAAATGAATTTTAATTAAAATTCATTTTAATTTTGTTAGCGATTCGGGTCGGTGAGAAGGCTATAATCCCTGTATCATTATATTCAACGATTAAAGTGAAGTGGCTTTTAAAAAAATTTGCTTTAACTTTTGAGAATTTTTTGAATATTCATGTTTTTAACGATTATCCTGCCTTATCAACACCCCCGGATCGTTACATTTAGCGAACCAACGTGAGGCTGTTCTGTCAAAATTTATTTAAGAAATTTCAAATAATTTAAATTTTTATTATCGTAAAAGAATCACACACGCCCGGATCGCCACAGGGGCGCTTAGATAGAAATTGCATGCGGGCGACAAAGACCCTAGCGCCGGTTCTGCTTATCTCATGCTGCTGACGGGTACCCTGTTCTTTATCTCTTTCGTAACATCATCTTCCTCAGCTGCTCCTACATAATTCCACGATTCATTTTACTCCTACTTTATTTTTCTTCTAAACCTTAGGAATACGCATGTGTTGTTCAGATATAGTTTTATTTCCGTAAATTTTCATGATACTGCTAATCATAATTAATATTTTTAAAAATTTTTGACTGTTTAGTTAAGTGTTCGTTTAAACTGTTTTTAAAAAGCGTTCTACGACACCAACGCGGGAAAAAAAATGGCGGCCAAGACTTCGATATTCAACTATTTAATTGTTGGTTTAGTACAATGTACTCTGCTGCCGAGAGTAGAATGTTTGTGGCATTTATCATCCTAACCTTAGGAATACAATCTTACATCGGACTAAGTCCCACGCACTGCTGATGTCTCTCCCTCTCAAATTGATCAAGCCACTGGACATCACCAAACTGTTTTCTTAATTTATCACAGTTCTCCAGCTCAATAGTATCACACATTTCTTTTGTTCCGTTAAGCTTGTACCTTCATAGCCAACTTCTCACATCAAAACCACATAATCACTCTCCCACTTGGTAGCATCGTAGTGACATCTGCTATTATTACAGTACGAGACGATATTATTAATCTCGCACTCGCGCCGTACGTGTCGCTTCAATTACACGCTGCATAAGCTAGTTCTCCCCAGTAAGAAATTCAATCTCATTACTCACGCCTGTTGTTTCCAGTCGATATTTGTTTCCATAGTTAAACTCATCCATGATTATTATTACAATCCGGTCACATCTATCTAAACATTTCAGAATCATCTACCTTTCCTGGCCTGTAGCAACATCCCACTAAATATCCAAAATTCGCGCTCACTTCAAGCTAACAACAAATGGTCCCAAAGTTCCACTTTGAAGGGACAACCCTTCCGAGATCAGTAGCAATACCCAATCACCTCTTTTCTGTCTTTTCGGAAAATGCTATAACCATTCTATTCCCGTAAGATCACGTGTTAACCACGTCTCGCTGACACCAATGATTTGCCGCCTCACTCAATGCATCAAGGCCACAAGCTCTGCACCCTCATTCCCGACATTGGTTTATAAGCACAATGCTTCGCTCCAGATCCCGCAATTCCTCACCCCATAATTTAAGTCCTTAAACTTTGTTGCTCCCTTTGAGACCGTAACTGCGTCTTGGTCTTATCATTTATCACACGCCGATTCTGCTGTCTTATCTTACACTCCCATTTCCACCGTCTAGTTTTCGTTTCCCGGACTAGCCACGTACTCTCTTCCCAACTTCGCACAATTTACCCGGCTTCATACTGCTGCTCTCACTCAAATGTAGCCTATGAGAAGCTAAGAGTTCTCCCTCCCCCACCTTCAAATCTGCCCCATACATCCACATACTGAAGTCTTCTCTTCTGGTACATTATAAAACCTATGTATAATGTGCTGGAATTTGTCTTTCAAAATAAACACAATAAAAACCAGAACTGGCTCAAAAATCAAGATTTTGCTACTACTGGAATAGACCCCCCCCCCCAAAAAAATAGCATCAAAAAACTAAAAAAACGACTCCTTTTTCCGTTGTAGGCTTTTGTGCTGGTGACTGGCATGAAATATAAAAATTGTGTTCCTCGCACTTGAAATGTTTTTTTAAAAAATCATGGTGAAAAAAGGGACCAACTAAAAATGACTAACAGGAATTTAATAAAAAAAAAAAAAAAAAAGGCGCCATTAAGCAAAGAGGGCTTCAAAACACTTAAGCATATGAGTTATACAATTTGTCAAAAAGTAATTTTTAGCTAACTCAAGAAGGTAAATTTAGGCAAATTTCGCTTGGCGTTATGTTTTCCGGAAGATTAGCCCTTTATGTTTGAAAGATATCATTAAAAAAATATAAAAAAAAATCTAAAACTGATCGTGTACCTTAAATCCTACGTGAGCCACTTGCCGATTAGCATGAGAACAAATTTACATGAATTTTGATAAGGAAACGACATTAATCTTGTTTCCTTGGTTTCCTCCCTTTTAGCGACGACTTGATTTTTTTATTTTTATTAATAATAAGCGGTAAAGATTTAGTAAGCTCTCAAGTATTTTTTTTTTTTTTTACATTTTCGAAAATCGCAACATTTCGAGGAAAATTTAATTACGTAATGTCATAAACTTCCTTAAAAATATAAAGATGTTAATCAACAAAATGTGATCATTTTCGAAATTAAGAATTATGAAAGGAGTGAAGGTGTGTGAATGATTAAAAAAAAACAGTTATTTTCGAGTGGGGGAACACACTAATACCACCATAAAAAGCATACGGGTGTGCGCGCGCCCACACCACCCACACAAAAGCAAAAATAAGTTTCGGTTGACGAAGCTCAGGTTGCGTCGTATACCATAATGATGAAGTCGGTATCCAGGCTCTCACATATTATCAAGAATTGGTAGCCGTCCCCACACTGGTGGAAATGACACATGCCTAGTAATGCAAATTTCAAGCGTCACATGAACAGCTTCATTCACCCCTCACCTTTTAGTCAAGAAATTCGACAAAGCTACGTGGTTAATCGCTGCTAGACCGCTTCTGTTTAACAATGATTACATAATTTGTTATGCGATTTGTTATGCGACTTAATCTAAAAATGGATAATCTTTTCTAGATTTTGTACGACCTTAAAAAGGCGCTGTTTTTTTTTGAAATGAAACGAGAACGCATGAATAGCAGGTGGGGGGGGGACAACTTTGCATCCACCGCAGTCATTAAATTGTGGTACGAACACAGCATTGTTAATTTCTTATACCTCATTATTGGAATACAGAATTATTCTTGGCGATAAAATATATTTCTCAGTGATTTACACATCGTTTTCTCAAATTTATCCTGATAAAAACACTCCGACAGTAAGTCTAAAGTATCAAGTGAACTGCGAGATAGTCTTAGAATTTCTATTTTGATAAAACATGGACTTGCAGTTGAGCTCTATAAACTAGAGTTATTGTGGAAAGTATGTTACATTTACGTGCGATTAATACCCTCTACAAAAATGCATATTTTTGCACTTGCAGTCCAAAAATCTATTTTTTACGACTAAAAAATAGATCTTTGACTACACCCCTATTATTAACTGATAGCAATTATTTCAAACAGAAAAAAAAGTGTTTAATTAATTTTTTTTTAAATGCCTCAAATGCATATATTCGCATTTAATTACGTCAAAGCCTATCACTATGAAATTCTCAACGAAAGAAACATACCTGAATATCACATCACTCTTCCACACACTGGTATGACTACGAGAACTGAACAATGTACCACGACACCTGCGCCCCCTCTCTTTTAAGAGAAAATGCACGTAAATAATTATTCGAAACAATTGTGTTTCTTTCAAATTACAGAAAAGTCAAAATGATGACTTAGAATTTTCTTCGGCATCATCACCTTTCAATCACTAAAGACAACTTTCTAATACGTAACTATAACTATCGTCATTACTTCAGATTAAAATGTTGAAGACAAAACTTATAACACATAAGACTATAACAGAACACTAATAATATAAAAGTTAAGGCAACACACCACTTTTATGTGTCTTACTCAAGTGATTTTTGTTTACATGTTCTAATTGGATGGAGAGAGGAAAAACCCTACTGAATCATCCCTCCTCTTTCATTCTGTACGTCTCTATTCTCTGGAACAGTTTTCCTGTTTCAGAAGACCTCAACACACACACACACACACACACACACACACACACACACACACACACACACACACACACACACACACACTGTGTGTTGTGTGTGTATTGAGGTCTTCTGAAACATAACTTGAGAATATGACTGTCACATACCAAGCTTTGTATGTTGAATGGAAAACTCCACTTCGAGGTGTGCAAACCTTGATATTATAACTGATTTTCCAAAAGGCCTTAACCCTGTGGAGGTCGCGGTCGAAAAAATTGCAGCGTAGGTCGCGTGTATCTGAGAGATACATTCATTACTAGTATGTGCTAAAATGCGATAAAACTTTAAAAAAAAATAAAACAAAAAAACATTACAAATATAATACATGATGGTTTATTTTTTTTTCAGTTACAATCTAGAAATTACTGAACAAAAAAAGAAAAAAAACAATTAAATCAATACTATACTGACATCGGAGTTCGTGGTATCTCTCAGATACAATTTGCTATCAAATATCATTTTCACTTTCGCATTCGACTCTTATCATTCTCATTATCGGACTCGAGTAACATTCGCTGTCTTTTCAACACCTGATGGATTGATTATCCAATTGATATATTTTTCCAGACATTTTCAACGGTAAATACAAAAACAACAACTAAACCAATACTATACTAACATCAGAGGTAGCGGTATCTCTCAGATACAATTTACTATGAACTACCACATACCTTTACATAACATGTTAAACCAAAATTGACCGTATAAACAGTGTGGAATATCACTCGTAATATATGACTGCGCAGCTGCTCATGACCTCCAAGCTATACACTGGATAAGTGTAAGAATATTTATTTTAAACAATTTGTTTGTATCTATCAGATCAGCACGACCTCCGTAGGGTTAATATTAGTATCCAAACCAATTTATCAAACACTTTTTTTTATTCTTATACAATTATAAAACTATAAGCTAACTATCTGCCTTCAAATAAGGGAATTATTAAAAAAAAAAAAAAAAATCAGTTAACGCCTTTATGTTCCCGTATAGGAAGTAGCCGAGGCCGTTTTTTAGCTCTATCTAACTTTTGGAGACTGAATGGACAGTTCAATCTCCACTGGTAGACAATCAGAGATAGCTGGTCCAAGGCACTAATTAATCGGCACTCAGTGAAGAAGGCGGCTAGTAAGTGCCGCTATCTGGTTGTCCCTAACTCTAACACAATATTTTTAATGTCTGAAAATAGTGTGGGTTCGACGACCGATTTTCTTGAGTTTATGGGGCGAAAAACCAACTAGCCCATGCCAGAGATTGACTAACTCTGGAACCGGTCGAAAAAAGGCTTAGAAAAAGTTCCTTTAGTCGGCGACTAGATTCGAACGCCTTTCGTCGTGCGGTCAAGTGCTGTAGAGTGCAAACGCCACTTCTACTGAGCTACACAGGAATCATTCGTCTGGAAAAAAAATAGTTACAACTGATCTGCTGTTGTGTGGGTTATGCAACCTGTACTACAAATTTCACGTCAATTTGACCGTATGCATGGGCGTGCTTCCACAGAAAATTTTCCGTGTGTGTGTGGGAGGGGAAGCTTGGAGACAAATAATTACATCAATAAACGTCTTTTAGCATTTTTTGATGTAATTATTTGTCGATGTAAACAATAAATAGATTATTTTCATTTTACATCGATTTTAATGATCATTAATTCTTGGGAAAAAAAGTATTCAGAATTAATACAGTTTTTAGCCCAATTTTATATATAAAAAAAATTGACCGGCATATTTTATTAAAAATCAACTAATTAATTAATTCCAAAATCCTAAATTAAATTATTTCAGTTTAAAAGCAAAAAATCATACAATTCAACACAACTCAAAATCAAATCAATTCAACACAACTCAAAATCAAATCAACTCACAAGCAAAATAATATTAAATTACATACAGTTACCTTTTAAAAATGTATTTTTCTGTTTAAATTTGTTTCACTATAAATTTACAATTCACACTTCACTCAGTGACTCACTAGACACAGAGGAAAAACGAACTGGTCTCTGTTCACAACAGTAATGCACATTTTTTTCACAAATCAGAAAAAGATGAACCAAAAACTGACATGTTTTATTGCTGCAATAAAACACATGTTCTATGGCCACCCTACTGTGGGCTGAAACAGGCCAACCCATAATAAAATTTCAAGACAGACAAAGTGTCCCAATGTCGAAGATTACATATCTCAATCACTTTTACGATTATAATTTGTCGAATTTTTTACTCTTTAACGGGAATAAATGCAAAAATATAATATCGGTGACACTGATATTTTGTGGATGAGCACTGCACATATATATATATATACTGACTATAACTGAGACTAGAATAACAATTAAATTTATTTAAAACGCAACATGTTTCATCGGATTGTCCGACTTCTTCAGGGGTGGGAACATAGAAAGCAAATAAACACTATAAGAAACATCGTATCACTATAAAAACGACTATTATAAAATTCAGTTAGCTTTGAACTGTAGCTACAGTCCGTGTTGAAGTTCTATTGTTAAGTAGCTGCGTGCGTCTGATTTCACGCGTGTGCCAATATCGGATAGCAGAGCTGAAAGAGTATGGTAGATTATAGCTAAGGTTATTATTTATGTGATGAGGGTCCATAACAAGTTCTATTGTTAAGTAGCTGCATGCGTCTGATTTCACGCGTGTGCCAATATCGGATAGCAGAGCTGAAAGAGTCTGGTAGATTATAGCTAAGGTTATTATTTATGTGATGAGGGTCCATAACAATTTCTTTACACTCGACTATGTGGCGTTCCACTTCGTAACGGCATATATGAAGGTTTGAAGTTGTTGTTCAGTTTATCTCATGTTGACGGCCTTCATCATTTGTGTTTACTGAAAACAGTATATGGCTTGACAGGACACTTGCTCTAGTTCTTTTGTAGGCAATGTCCCTCTGGTGTTCTTCCAGGCGTAGGAGGATGATTTTTCAGTTTGGCCATAGTATTGCTTCCCGCACTCACACGTGATTTTGTACACTCCAGGGAATTGTAGATGGTTGTGAGCTTGTTTGTATTTGCTTAAAATCAATCTTAGTTTAGGAAGAGTAGAGAAACAAGTTTTTATATTGAACTTTCGTAAAATTCTTCTTAGTTTCGTGGAGAGTGAGCTGATGTATGGTAAGGAGATATAACCTTTGGGGTTGTCTTGTGTTTCTGAGTTGTTTTGATGGCGGTGGTATAGATGCTTATTAATAGTTTTCGACGAGTAGCCATTACTTGTGAAGGTTCTTTGTAGATATTGTAGTTCATATTTTAGATCTTCATCATCTGACAGCATAGATCTGGCACGATGTGCTAGGGTTGAGATGATACCCACTTTATGTGCAGGATAGTGATGTGAGGACGCATGCAGGTATCTATCTGTGTGTGTGTAGATTTTCTAAAGATTGAGATTTTAATAGAATCAGATGTCTTAGTAAGTCTTACGTCCAGGAAGGGAAGATATCCATTTTCTTCAACCTCCATTGTTAATTTGATATCTTGGTGGAGGTTGTTTAAATGATTTAAAAAAGACTATTACTATTACTATATTACGGGCAACTCCATGGAGTCATTAGACTCATCGAGGGAGGCCCCAAATCATATTCATCACAACTATCTGACATTCATACAGTATCTATCATACCTCGCCTTAAACTCATTCACTGTCACAGCATCCACTACAGACTCAGGGAGCGCATTCCACTCATTCACTACTCTAAAAGTAAAGAACCCAGCTCTAACACCTTTACTAACCACACTTTTGCCCAGTTTCCATGGATGTCCCCTAGTCCTCCCACAACCAGCCCTGTTCTCAAAAATATCTTCTGAATTAATTTTATAGAAACCCTTCAGTAATTTGAATGTCTCAATCATATCTCCCCTCCTCCGCCTATCAACCAATTTTTGCAACCCACAAATCCTCAACCTGTTCTCATACGGTTCATTCCACAGACCTGCTATCATCTTGGTCACTCGCCTCTGGATCCTCTCCACATCCTCCCCATCAAGAAGAAACCTAGGTGACCAAATCTGAGCGCAGTAGTCTAGATGGGGTCTTATCAAGGCTCGATAGAGAGGAACAATAACCTGCTTGTCAACGTATTCTTCAGCAACCAAGTGATTTGATGAGCTGTTTTGGTCACTTTTGCAATGTGTTCCCTAAATTTCAATTCCTTATCCACCAACACTCCTAAATCTCGTGCCTCATCAATTTCCTGGAGCAGGGTTCCACCAATGCAGTAAACTGCCGCCAATCTTTTCACCCCAAAATGCATAACCTTACATTTTGCTACATTAAACTGACATCCATTCTCCTTAGCCCAGACCTCCAATCTATCCAAATCATCCTGCAAAATTTTGACGTCATCTGCATTCACTATTGCCCTACCCAACTTCGCATCATCCGCAAACAAATGAACTGTTCCTCTCAGATCATTTCCTATATCATTTATGAACAAATTAAACAGCAGTGGTCCAAGAACAGATCCTTGTGGCACACCACTAGTCACAGGCCGTCTTGTGGACTCTACTCCCGAGTAAACCACTCTCTGATATCTCTCCGTCAACCACCCTCCTATCCATCTCACCAACCCTATGTCCATTCCCATATGCTGCAATTTACTGATTAGAATTCCATGTGGAATCCTGTCAAAGGCCTTGGCAAGGTCCAGTAGAATCACCGTAAACCCATTACCCTTATCCAGTTCAGCCGTCACTGTGTTATAATACGTGAGCAAGTTACTGAGGCATGACCTACCCTTCACAAAACCATGCTGTCCCCGATACAGTATCCCATTTTCTTCAATCCAATCTTGTATTTTCCTTTTGACTATTTTCTCTAAGACCTTGACAATGATTCCTAATATGCTAATCGGTCGGTAATTTACAACAGCAGTCTTGGAACCACCTTTATGCAGTGGAACTATTTCCCCCTCTTTCCACCCGCTCGGGACTAACCCAGACCCGAGACTCAAATTAAACAAAATAGTCAAGGGTACTGACAATTCTTTAGCTGCTTCTCGTACAACACGAGCTGGTATACCATCCAATCCCACAGATGTATTGACATTGAGGTAATGCAATAGACTACTCACCTCCACTTCATTAACCACAATTCCCGTATAATCTACTGGTTTATTCGTTTCTGCAATGTCACCACCTGGATGATATACTTTTGCAAAGTGCTCACTCAGTAACTCAACTATCTCAACTGATTCAGTTACCTCCCTACCATCGGCATTCTTTAAAATCAATCTGCCATGTACATTTTTCCTTTTACTTGCTACATATCTAAAAAACTGTTTAGGATTCTCTTTAGCCTGCTTGGCCAATGTTCTTTCGTAATCCTTTTTTGCTTTTCTTACCACACTCGTCACCCTTCTGGCCTGCGCTTTATACCGTTCATGTGCCTGCCGGTCACCCTTCTCCTTAAATTCCCTCCATAGTTGTTTCTTTTTTTGCAACTCAAGCTTAATGGTGTTATTCATCCATTTAACCCCTACTTGATTTATTATTCGGATTCTAGGTATACAGTCAGCCATTGCTTCATGCAAGCACTTCTTAACTACCTCCCATGCACTATCAACTTCTAGTCCTTGCAGTTGTACATGCCATGGCACTGAACCAATCAAACTCCTAAGCTTGTCATACTTTCCCGCCCGATAATTCCACATGTACCCTGTCTTAATTGAAAATTCTACACCTTTAGCCACCTCCCAAGTTAAGACCCTATGATCACTCTCACCGATTGGTGGCAATGTGGTCATATTTGTTACAGCCAAATCCTCAGATGTAATTACTAGGTCAAGCACTCTCTGACCCCTAGTATTTTCCATTACATGCTGTCGCAGATAGTTATCCCTTAATAACAGCATAAAATCCAGTTCCTTCCTCCCGTGTGTCCTCTCCTCACTCCAATCAATGCGACCATAGTTGAAATCTCCCATAATAATCACCCTCCTTCCACCCATTTCTCCTATTTGCTTGTGCATACTGTCACCACCATCTTTTCCATCACCTGGTCTATAGCAGCACCCAATTGTACATTTAGTTCTGCTAGCCACAATCTCACACCAAATGGCCTCAAATGTGCTCTTTTCTCTATCCTGCAATTCAACTTCTATTCTCCTTGGCTGGAGCTCATCAGCTATCATCAACAATACTCCTCACCCGATTTTATTCTCTCTGTCATTCCTGAACACACTATACCCATCACATTCAATCCCACTAGTTATATCATCTACAGTCAGCCATGTTTCACTAATACCTATAACCTGTGGTCTGGAAGTGCCAACCATGGCCAAAAAACTCTTCCTTCTTGTTCCTAATACTCCTAGTATTAGTGTACATGAATTTAAGACCCCCATTAGCCCCAACCCTACCTTGATGCCTTATATTAACTATCCCACTCTGATTTGTTGTCCTTATTTGCTCTGGCATATTATATTCTTTCTTACATTCAACTGCCTCCATAAGGACTGTATCTCTACCCACCCACCCCTAACAAATCTAGTTTCCCTGAATTTGCACATCCACTACATTCAGCAACACTTTCTCAAGTCTTCTTACACCGTAACCATTCAAATGCAAGCCATCCATCTTATATAGATCCTTTCGCCCATCAAACTCACTCCACACATCCACAAATTCCACACCACTCGTCATACATAACCCACGCATAAAGTCATTTGCAATTATAGCCCTCCTTTTAAACATTTCACTGTCATACCGTGGCAAAAGACTAATCATTCTAACTCTCTCACTCTTTTCTTTTGCTACCTCAAACAATTCATTCAGGTCTTCTATCATTTCCATTTTATCTCCTTTCAAATCATTCGTACCTGCCACAACAATCATTTCTTTCACCCTTTCCTTTTGCTCTCTAATAGACGCAGTTACGTCCTTTATGGTCGCACCAGGTTGGTACGATTTTGTCAAATCCTCTACTAACACACCTCGTACTAACGAGTCTCCATACAGCAGTCTATCCTTCATTTTGTTCATGTTCACATTCATACGTCTATTTTTCCTGTCATACCTTTTATTATTGGTTGGTTCATTCAGTCTACTTTTGTTCATGCACTCTAGCTGCTGTTTTGCTCTTTCTATCGCACTATTCAACAACGCGATCTCACTCAATGCATCTATCTCATCTTTTTTGTTCTCTGAGAAACCATTTATACTATCATTCACACTCTCACAATTTTCATGTACAACTTTGCCGTTTCTTGTCATATCCCTATTTCCTTCATTTTGAAGGTTGACAAAAATATCACACTCACGATCCGAAATACACTTCAATTCCGCATTCGCCCTACATTTTCTACACACATTCAATCCTTTATCATCATCTAACCACACTCCGACCGCACTCCGCAAAGCGTACATTTCACAGCTAGTACACTGACTCATTTCTTTTATGCTACCGTTCTTTGATAACGATGGCGAACCTTCATTACTGGCCGCCATTTTCCTACGAACAGGTGCCATATTTATCTGTAACGTGTTTTGTCAAATTAAACGTTATAACACACCAAAAATAGACGCACTAAAATACGCAAGGCAAATAAAACAAAACTACACAATATTAAGTAATTTGTATCGATAACTGAAAATGATACTTATCTTATCTGGAGCTTGCACGAACACTACTCATTACGAATTCATCTAGCGGCGACTTCCGACATAGATTATGTAATAAAACACTTTAGTACACTAACCACGTTAATAAAGCTCTAATAATATACCAAAATTAAACACTTAAGTCCATTAAATTGAATCCAAAACACCAATAAATCAACAAAAACACAAATCTCTCAGGAGCTCTCCGATAGCACGACCGTTCACCAGCTAGCCTCGACACCAACCTCAAGTTGAAGGTTATCGGTGGCATGTTCCCAGATAAGAAATATATATTATTATTATTATTATTATTATTATTCCTAATACCTCCAAGGAGTCCGAAGACTCATCGCGGGAGGACACCAACAACTATCTCTACACCTAACCTCTACTACGAATCATCTCCATCAACGCCATCTACCGCCCACCTTCAACACCACCACAACAGTAATTTTTGTCTGTAAATTGCGTGTGTTCTGAAGGGCCGATTTGTATGTATGCGGGATGAAAAACCCGAGTTTCCGGGAGAAAAAACCCTGCTATATATATATATATATATATATATTTCATATCTTAGAGAGAGAGAGAGAGAGAGAGAGACTGCAACAGAAAAGACGCAGTGTAGAAAAAGGGCGTCGGAACATTTTATTATTATAATATAGTGACAACTGAGTTGGATACAAGTAATGGGTTTACAGTGATACTGTTGAAATTTGCAAAAGCTTTTTTCAGGATACCGCATGGAATTCTAATCAATAAATTGCAGCACATGGGATGGACATAAAGTCGGTGAAGTGGACAAGAGGCTGATTGATGGAGAGATATCAGAGAGTAGTTTATTCAGTAGAGTCCAGTAGAAGGCCTATGATTAGTGGTTTGCCACAGGGCTCTGTTCGTGGGTCGCTACTATGTAATTTGTACATTAACGATATAGGAAATGATCTGGGAGGAACTATTCAGTTGCTTGCCGATGATGAAAAATTGTTAGAGCAATAGTCAACCCCTTAACATACCAATTAAAAATCAGAAAGTGGCCGTTTTTCTGCCAATTTTTTGGGGAGGGTGATTTGCTGGATCAAATTCATCATTATTTGAATAATGATGAATTTGTGCAAATGCAAACGAAATAGCCGATACACGCCGTTGGCAACTTTTCTTGGCTGAAAGGAAATAGGCACAAGATTGTCCAGCGTCTATATTCGGTTGTATTTATATGTGAAACCAAAATTCAAAATCAATTTTGGTGCAATAAACAAAAGACGTGTCACATACGTCTTTGTATGTTAAGGGGTTAATACAGATGATGTTAAAATTTTGCAGGATACTGTGAATGGACTAGCAGTCATGAGCTCCACAAGCTTTTGACAACAGTGCTAGACTGCTTGAAGAATAGTGACCTAAGTTCAATTCCAGTCGCTGACTAGAGGAGCTTTTTCTAAGCCTTTTTTTCGACCAGTTCTCGAGTTAATCGATCTCTGGCATGGGCAAGCTGATTTTTCTCCAGGAAACTCGAATTTTTCGTCCCATAAACTCAAGAAAATCTACCCCAGAACCCACACGATCACTATTTCAGACAGCAAAATATACGATTAGGGACTACCAGATGGCGGCATTTGTCACCTCTCTTCACCAGATGCTGTGTATAATTAGTGATAGTCTTCAGCCAGCTTCTCTGATTGGCTACCAGTGGAGATTTAACTGTCCCCTCAGTCTCCAAAAGGATGGATATCATTTTAATGTGGCAAAGTATAAGGCTGTGCATTTTGGGATGAAAAGATTACCAACTGTGTACAACATTGATGAAACTATATTGCAGGAAATTGATCAAGCCAGGTATTTCGGGTTGTTTTTGGATAGGAAGTTAAAGTTCAGAGGGCATATTGTAAAAGTGGCTAAAGCAGCTCATCAGAATACTTGGTTACTGAAGAATACCCTGACAAGAAACGAGAATCAGGTTATCATACCTCTTTATCAAGCCTTGGTAAGACCCCATCTTCACTATGTGCAGAACTAGTCACCTGGATTTCTTGGCAATAAGGTGGTGGAGCGGATCCAGATGGTAGTGAACCTTATGAAGACAGGTTAAAGATTTGGGGTATACAAAAATTAGTGGACAGGCAGAAAAGGGGTGATATCATTGAGACACAAATTATTGAAGGCTTTTTAGATTAATACAGAAGAAATTTTCCAGAACAGGTCTGGTGGTGGTGGTGGTGGGAGAGCTAGGGGCCATCATTGGAAACTGAGCAAGTATGTTGTTAGCATGGGTGTAAGGACTAGACTTTTTGCTTGGAGGTGTGGTGAATGAGTGGAATAGGTTGCCAGTCTGTTGTGCATGCCATGACTGTGAATAAGTTCAAAGCAAAGTATGATAATCACTGTGCAAATGTTGGATAGTGCTTTTCATGATATTTAGAGCCTTCCTTGTTGAGTCTAAGGGCTCCACGAAGTAGCTCATAATAATAATTATCTGAGATCTTCAGTCAGGAACTCACCGAGGAAGGTCATAATCGCCCATGACAGAGCCGGATTTGCATATAAGCCAGACAAGCTTAGTGACTCATAGTATGAGGAGCCTATGTCTCAGTATAGATAACCTAAAATTTAATCAGTAGAGGAGGGACCTCTTAAAAGTTATAGCTTAGGCCTCAACAAATTTAAGTCAAGCCCTGCAGCTGTAATACCTTCTCTGAAATTCATTTACATTAATGCACTCACTTTTCAATTTCAAAGTGTTCTTTTCCCTCACTGCTTGGTAAGAGAAAAATCTAACACTTATTCCTTTCTTAACCTTCACAGATGCCGTTTGTCTTTTCTACACTTTCCACATGACAAAAAATTTCTTCAGATGATAATCTATAACACTCTTTCTTTAGACACCTCTATCATATCGTCCACATACTCTCAATGTCCTCGTAATCTACATTCCACAATCCTGATATCTTTGTTACTCTTCTTTGCAGCTTTCGTTCTCACTAAGGAGACCAAATGTGCACACATTAATCCAGGTCTGGTCGTGTCAAGGCCTTGTAGAGACAAAATGGCTTCCTTATATTTACATGTCAATGTTCGTTTCAATATCGCAATTATCCTCTGTATTTGCGAATTTCGCAATGTAGCCTTTGAACTTCAGTTTCCTATCCACCATAACTCCACGATCTCTAGCCTCATCAAATTCTTATAACATAGTCTCACCCAATATAATATGCCTTCTATAAGACCATTTTTTTGTGTGATAGGTTGCAATTAGTCAATATAAATAGCATGGAAGACAATATTTCAATTTACATTTAATAAAACATTTGAGTTTTCTTGAGTTTACAGGACGAGAAATCTGAGTTTCTGGGAGAAAAGAGCCCATGCCAGAAATCGACTAACTTGGGAGTCAAAGAAAGGCTTAGAAAAAGTTCCTCTAGTTGGCACCTACTCCCTATACGGGAACAAAAGGCATTAGCTGATAAAGCACTTGGTTACAAGTGGTTATCCCAGCCAAAGGAGAAGTTCCAATACCCTACTAAGTAAGTGTTCATAACGTTTTAGCCAAGAGTGTGAAAACCACTTGAGCCCATCTTGGCATTGACTCCACTAAACCACAGGTTTCCTGAGGTAATCTGGACCAATGTCAGAATAATATCTTGAAGGTCAGCAATTGAGTGAGGCACTGGCATCAAACAATTCCAAAAATGTCGAATGGAACTAAAATCAGGAGAATTAAGAGGACCACACAAAATGCTTGGATTGCTCTTCAAACCATGCTTACACTATGCAAGCCTTGTGACACTGGACGTTGTCTTAATGGAAGTCTAGATCCAATGGGCTACACTGCTATGCTGGAAACCTGCTCCAAAATAATCTCCAGGTAAGAATCAGCAGGCAAAGTGTGTTCAGTGGGAATGAGAAGATCCCATGATGCCCGTGAGAATAATTCCCATACCCACCACCACTACCGGCCTCTTAATAAAGAAACAATGTGGAACCTGATTAGAATATCAGAAGGAAACAAGTAAAGATTTCTTATCGTGCTTTGGAAATCTTCGGCATTGTTTATATGAGATGAAGAATCAATTGTGACGCCCAGAACAGTTGTTTCACTACATTCCATGTCTGACTATCCAATACAATCTATTACAAATTTTAGCAGAACATTAGCTTTATGGATTTTGATAATCTACTGGATGGTAGACTCGACACAGAAATTAATAGGATAAGTTATTCAATGCAATGAAATTGCATTGAATAACTAGATAAGAAAGAAGTTACCCAGAATACCAAAATGGCAATGTACTGTTCAGTGTTTGTACCAAGATATCAAAAAATCGAAGCATGAACATTAACACATAGTTGCGAGTCTTGGCGCCTAACAACAGGAAACGCAAATAAACTACAATAGAAATGAAATATCGGAAATATCTTAGGAAAGTGGTGCAAAAAACAAGATTAGATCAAATAAGAAACAAAACTATGAGACAATCTTCAAGTTGCATCTCTGAACCAATTCATAACACAAGTCCAAATGAGGTTCCATTCGAGTAAGATGTCCAAATTTGGACATCTTACTCGAATAGAAGAAAGAATAGCAAAAACTATATACGAAAGTCAAAAAATAGGAACAAGAAACATAGGCAGGGTCAGAAAAAAGTTGGCAAAAGGAAATTAAAGAAAAATTAGATTAGAAAAGAAGGGAATTAACTGGAAAGAACAAGCCTTGGACAGGACAGCATGGAAATCTCTTTGGCAAAATCTTGATGCTTAAAAGCATAAGAGATCATAGACAAAGAAGAAGGTAATCTTTTGAGTTGTGGAAAAAAGTATATTTCAATCCTATCTTTTAATTTTCTGAACCAAGACATAAACTTACCCTAATGGTTTATTTACTTTGCCGATTTGAAACTGTACAGGAGCTCTTTAGATGCAATGGTAAGCAAAATGATTTATAATAGTGAATTTATCTCTAGTCTTCCCCCCTTGTCCTCCAGTATAGCTTTCATTCTTTCTCTCTGCACGAATAATATACCAGATTCTGGTTTATTTTGAGAAAGAAAAAATATATTTAAGTTGAGATGGAGGTAAGTCAGGAGGTAGCATTATTTTACATTTACAAAAAAAAATAACTTCCAAATCTATTTGTCACTGATATCACATATATACTTTTTTTTCTTAATACAATATATTTTCTATGAAGTTCACAAGCAATAGATTTTCCATCATCAACAGAAAAAAAAAAATCGAAACATGAGTAACAGCATAGTAAAGTAGATCATGAACATTTGTTTGCCTTCTTAGGCAGAACAAATTCTTCAAGTTGAATATGAGCCAATATTAAAAATTTAATACCACAAAATGAACATCAATGCTGCAGAAAAGTTCAGAAAAAATGCCATTAGAACAAAATGTTCTACTATTCAAATTTGTATTTTTTAAATTTTTCATGCAAATTTATTACTTTTTTGGGACTATAGTGTTTAAAATAAAATTGGTTCATCTGCAGAGTCAACCTCGTTTGCCAAGTGGGTAGTTCACTTGTGTGCAAACAAACATGTTGTGGGTGTAAGACACACAGTGGGAAAAATTTGTGAATGATCTTTAGCAATCTTTAGGGGTTAAATAATTTTCATCATCCACTGCGAGGGCTCAGTAAATAAATGTGGCTTGAACAAGAATCATGTATTAGCAAGTTTTGTAACCTTGATTAGAGAGTAAATTTGACTTGAAAAGAAATCATATTCTTGTTTTTATCCTAAGAAAGAGCATGAGCAACAAGTTGTCAGGTTTAAGTAACATCATGCACAGGGTGCTCAAGTATCCTAGATGTGATGTTACTTCATGTTACACTTTTGTTTGCTACTGCTTAGGTAAATGATAAAAAAAAAAAACAATATAATTCCTTGTTTAGTACAATTTAAGTATTATGTTTGTTAAGTAAGTAGTAGGTTTACATCCCTTTCGTGGGTGGAATTCACATTTAAAAAAAAAATCGATATTTCATCATTTCAATGAAGTAAACATCTGTTTCATTATAGAGAAGTTAGAATTGTTAGACACAAATATTTTTCTGGTTCCCAGTTACTTTCTGCAGTTCCACTGCAAAGAACGTACTAAACTTCGCAATGGATGCCTTTGTTTTTTTTGTAAACTATAACACATTCAATTATACTGGTCAAATAAAATTTCTTAAACAATTATTTGTTTATGGCCTGTTGGAGACTTGTGGATTACATTAAGATATTATTTTAATATATTTTACATTAACACCCAGTTTTAATAAAAATGTGCCATTAGAAATAGCATACTAAGCCTTACAGCAGATTTAACATCAAACTGCTTTTGTTCTTGACTTTTGATTTTAAGTATAAAGCTATATACTGATCAGAATAAGGTTTTGCTGGCATCCATCACAGGTAAAAAAATTGTTTAATTTTTTTTTCATTTATATTATCTTTTTATCATTCTTATATTATTCCTTTTCAAGATCAACAAAACACTTAGGGATCCTTGTTATGTTTAAATAATTTTTCACCTATACATTACAAAGTAAAAATCTGTCTTGCTAACTCTCACTTCATCTAATTCCAGCTTCCTTTTCACCTGTATTTCCACTTTTTCTTGGCTTATATTAAAGTATTCTTGCATATACTTTTCACTCAGGTGGAAAATTCCTCTGGAATTCTCAGTTTATCTTATTTCCCTTTTAATGTATTAGTGCAACTGTCCTACTCTGATCATCTGGGATTCTACCTTTTGATTAAACTCTCAATATAAAGTATAGCTAATGCAAGACATCTTAATCTCCATATTTAAGAATTTTGCTATTATCTACTCCAGCTTCCCTTAGCATTTCAAATTGCTTTTTCCCCTTCTTTTAATGAAATGTGCTCTGGACTATATCTCTCCTGGATCTTTGGTTATGTTGCTGAATGCTTCATTTAATAATTTTTCAAAGTAAATACTCTATCCATCTGAAATCTTTTTTTTTTTTTTTCAAACAGATTCTGATATTCACTAAGGTTCAGTTTTTTTTTCTTCAAATTTTGAAAACCTTTTCTTTTCAGAAGTAAAAAATGTTACTTTTCTTTCTTTCTTTCAAAACTTTCATGCATTTTTCTTTTCAATGCAACTCATTTTTTTTATCACTTTTACATATTTATATCATTAGTATAATAACATTAACATAATCAATGATTTATGTGAATTTATGTAGATCTTTATGCTGGAATATGCTGTTGGTAATGACTAGTCCATGTGCTAAGCAGAAATCTAGCAGATACCATAATCCTCATCCCACCTTTTTTTTTGCAAATCCTCCTAACATACATCTGTAACTCTGGATCTATGCTGTTTAGGTCTCCAACAAACACTTTTCCTTTTATATCAGCTGCCCTTTTGAACAGCTCAAAGATTCATCCATGTTTTCCCACTGCAATCTCTCAGAAGCTTATCTTTAGCAGAAGCCGAAGACACAAATAAGTCTTATGCTTCAATTTCTCATTCTGAAATGTTCCCAAATAGTTCTACTTGCAACAATTCTCAAGTTTACATTCCAATTTAATGGTGAATACTATACTACTCCTTTTTCCTAATCCTATTGGCTGAATAATCATTTTAATATTTAGGATGTTTTGTTCTCATCTTGGTAACACCAATTATGTAGAAACGGCATTTTTGTGATTCTTTTCTTCTACAAGCTCCATTTCTTTTCCACTGAGGCACAACACCAGTGCAACAAGCTTATCTTTAATTTCGTTGAGGTTATTTCAATAGTGGATTAAATTGGATGCCATTCCAGTAGGTATATCTGATTATACTGCCATAATAAATTGGTCAGCTAAGTTCCAAATTTTCAGTATATCTTCATTCATTCTGCATTTGAACAGATATCAAATAATGGAACACGCAACAAGAAGATGAGGATAGGTGTTTGTTTGTTCTAAGTTGCATGAATATTCATCTGGTAAAATGTCTTTGCATGTGGTGGTATCTTCCATGCAAGGATGATCTGAAAAGTTCTCGGCCTAACAATGAAAAAACGAATTTATAATTTCAAAATTATTTTTATTTTTCAACATAATCTCCCTTAAGACTAATACATTTATTCCAGCGATGCTCCAGAATCATTATCCTGTCCCTGTCGTGGTCCTCAGTAAGATCTGTAAAATACCCTCCACAGCTTGATTTGAAGAAAAATGCTGACCAGCGAGGAAGAGTTTTAGTTTTGGGAAGAGAGAGAAGTCAGAGGGAGCCAAATCTGGGGAATAGAGTGGATGTTCCAACAATTCATAGTGCAGAGCCCTTAATTTTCCCATTGCCAAAACACCTTTCTGTGCAGGTGCATTGTCCTGATGAAAGATGATTTTTTCTTCTGCAAACCGGGGTCTTTTCTCATGAATTTTTTGTCTAGTCTGGTTAAAAGATCGGAATAATATTCCCCAGTTATTATTTTACCCTTTTCAAGATAATAAACAAAATGCCTTTAGCATCCCAAAACACCGATGCCATGACCTTTCCTGCTGATGGAACCGACTTTGTCTTCTTCTTTGGTGCTGAACAACTGGATTCTGCTCACTGTTTTGACTGCTGTTTGGATTCTGGTGTGTAATGGTGAATTCAATTTGTCTTCTTCTTTGGTGCTGAACAACTGGCTACTGCCCACTGTTTTGACTGCTGTTTGGATTCTGGTGTGTAATGGTGAATTCAAGTCTCATCCATAGTAATAAATCGACGAACAAAATTTGTTTTATTCTTGTTAATAAAACGCTCCAAGCACTGTTCGGTGATTTTCATGCGAGTGTGTTTTTGATCTACTGTGAGCAAGCACGGCACCCATCATTTACAATCCTTCATGCAAAATATATCCTACAGATTCTTTTGAAATGGCTATAGTTTCAGCAATTTCATGCACTTTAACTCACCGGTCATCCAATACCATATCGTGCACTTGATCAATGATTTCTGCTGCTGTTACACTTTTTGGACGTTCTTCACGTGGATCATCTTCAAGACTGGTACGGCCACGTTTAAACTTAGCAGCACATTTCTTAATTGTCGAAAACGAAGGAGAAGAGGGCCCTTTTATGAACTTCGAATGAATTTTGTTTGCCGTTAAACCTTCTTTTACAAAGAATTTTATAACTGCACAATACTCAATTTTATCCATTTCAAGGGATACAGACAACACTTTTGCTTCAGACAGCTGTATAAAACAAACTACTTGATAGAATGACTTGCAATTTCACACGGATGCTTATGACAGATGTGCCAACTTAGAAAAAAAAAAAAAATCGTGCCGATAGTGTTGTCATCTATGGTCGAGACTGAGAACTTTTCAGACCACCCTTGTACATACACAAAAAATATTAGTCTAAATCTACTTCCCAGTGAAACCAGGAGCCTTGAAAGGGAGTGGAGTTATTTCTTCATTCCATATAAGTGCAGAAATCTCTTTCTTGCTTCAATATATAGCTTCAATCAAGTGACACCCACAGAGAATTTTACATTTTGCTAAAATTGAGTGGAATGAAACAAAAAGATTACTTCTAAGTAGTCTTTCCCATCACAATACTACTTTGTGGTTTAAATATCATAATGATTCTAATGAACGTGCAGCAGACATAGGATATCTAAATATACAACAATCTGGATTCACAAGTCATTTTAATTACTTTCAGGAGGAGGATAATTTTTATAAGATGCAATTTGATATCATCAATGACACTGTTTTCCAGCGGACGGCATCCTCCACTTAAACCAACAGCCTGTGAGTTCAAATTCTGCTGAAGATATGGATGTTTGTTAACGTTTTTAGACAGAATGAGTTTCATCACCTAGTGGGAGACCACCATCCTGCTTACTGAGGACTGAAATCATTAAAAAATCTAAAGTTTAAACATTGCATTCTATAGGTTTTTATCTTTCTCATTCTGCTTTCATGCATAGGCAAACGTGTGTTGTAGAATCTTGAGTTTGGAGTTTTAATTTTTTTTTTTTTTTTTTTTTTAATAAAGAAAACTAATAATTTTTTTTTAATAAAGAAAACTACATTGACATAATAATTATTGCGAACAAACATTATCAAGTATATTTCTTCTCACTTAAACTTGTTTAACATTGTAAACTTAATTTAGAACTTTACAGTAAGACAAACTCCACTTTGAAAACCAAACTTGAATACAAAGTGATTATAATCAGCATTGTTACTATTGAAATAACAAAAGAAGATTTTCATCATCATCATCAAATTCCTGCCATGTACCCTCAAGGGGTGTACAGGATATGATAATACTACATGAAAAAAATTACATCATTACTAACTTCCTATCTACAATTTTCCTCCAAATCAGTCTGTTACTTGTCAAGACTCCAACATTATCAGATTTTATATTTCAATCGTCTAAGGCACTTTGTACCGTATCAATCCACCTATATCTTGGTCTTCCTCTGGGTCTTTCTGCTGCCAACCTGGCAGAGAAAACTTGTTTTGCTAATCTTTCTTCACCCATTCTGTTTAAGTTACCATACCACCTGAGATTAGCTCTGCTAACGCATTCCTGGATGCTGACAATGTCAAGTTCTTTCCTAATATCCTCATTTTTAATATGATATTACCATTGATGCCATCTGTTCATGCCTCTAATCTTTCTCAGGACTCTCATATCTGCAGTCTCTAGTCTCTGGTCAAGTGTTTTATTTCTGACCCAGCTCTCAGATCCATAAGTTAAAACTGGTTTGAACACTGTCTTGTATACAGATAATTTAGTGTTCCGACTAATTTCTCTCTTATTCCATATGAATTTATTCAATTGACTTCCCACCATACCAGCTTTGCTGATTCTGTTGTCTATTTCTATATTGAATTTACCATCTTCACTAAATATCGTGCCTAAGTAGCTGAAATGTTTTACTTGTACCACAGGTTCTCCATTCACAACACAGTTGACATTTTCAATGATTCTGCCTATTTTCATTGTCTTTGTCTTTTTATTGCTGACCTTCATACCATATCTATTACAACAGTTATTCAATTTAGTCAGAGAATCTTGCAGACTTGTAGTGGATTTATTTAGAAGTATAACATCATCTGCATAAAGCAAAGAGCTGACATTAACATCTCCAATTTTGATATCATGTTTAATACCACTTTCCTTCATAATGTGATCCATATAGATAATGAATAAGAGAGGGGATAATGTACATCCTTGTCTCACACCAGATTTAACATTAAACCATCTTCCTGTACTTTCTTCAATTTTAACTGCTGACTTACAACTCAAATAAAGACTAAGTATTGCTTGATATAATGCCCCATTGACACCATATAACTGTAGCATATTGAATAGCTTCTCTCTTGGCACCTTGTCATATGCCTTTTCCAGATCTACAAAACTCAAATAGAGATCTTTGTTATATTCCCATGCTTTCTCAACTATTTCTCATAAAGTGAAGATCTGATCCTGACAGCCTCTATTTGGCCTGAATCCAGCTTTGTCTTCACCAAGCTTTTCTTCCACAATTCTTCTCAACCGTTTCTCAAGTATACTTGCATAGATTTTGCCAGGAACACTTAGTAGGGAAATACCTCTGTAATTCTCATATTCCCTTTTATTTCCCTTTTTATATATGGGTACTATGAGAGCTTTACTCCAATCATCGGGAATTCATCCCTCTGTCCAGGCTTTCTGAACTTTCTGTAAGACTTTTATACCACCATATTTCAGCATTTCCTGTTGAATATCATCTACTCCTGTGCCTTTCCACATATTAAGCCTTTGATGGCTTTTACTACTTCAAGTATGGATATGTATTCCTGACTGCATGCCTGGTCAGTGTTTTTTTACCACTGTGCTGTCATCACTGCTTGTTGCATTTAGCAATTTTTTGAAGTAATTACTCCATATTTCAAGGATATCTTTTTCTCCCATTTTCATGTCATATTTATCATCTCTAACTCCTTTTACAGCACTCTTTCCTCCATTTCTAAGCTTCTTCAATAACCAACAGAATATCTTACCACCTTCTTGATATTTATTTTCTATGTTCTTCTCAAAGTCCTCCTATGACTTTTGTTTAGCTAGTTTTACAGTGTTTAGCTTTCTTACATTTGTCACTCTATTCTCTAATAGCAAGAGTACAAGCTGACATATTTACCAGGAACTTTTGATATGCTTTCTTCTTTTCCTTCACTGCCTCTTTTACTTGCTGTGTCCAGCATGAAGTTCTGATTTTTCTATCCTTGCAGACAACCTCACCACATGCCTCTCTGGCTGAATCAATCAGGGTTTTCTTCAAGGTTTGGTTCTTGTTCTCAAACTCATTCATTTTTTCTTCAATAATCTTTGTGTATTTTAGTCTACAGTTCACATCTGAGAGCTGCTCAACTTTTATTCGCTTTAAAACTTTCTTACATGTTATTCTTTTCAATATGAAATTCAATTTTATCCTGCTCAAGACTAAATAGTGATCACTTCCAATTTCAAATCCTCTGTACACTCTGGTGTCCTACACCAGGAAGAAAACATCACTATCAATAATAACATAGTCATTGAGACTTTTCTTATTCCTTGCCTCTTCTCTCCATGTGAAGTTGTGCACATTTTTATGTTGGAACATGGTGTTAGTAATAATCAGTCCATGTCCTGAGCAGAAATCCAACAGATATTTGCAATTATTATTAGCTTTGCTCTTTTCTCCAAATTTTTCCAAAATATTTTTGTATGTCTCACAATCATTTCCTATTCTGCTATTTAGATCCTCAACAAGGACCAACTTTTCCTTTTTCATTGTGTCAGTTGTTTTTTTAAAGCCTCAAAAAAATTCCTCCACTTCTACCTTAGTAGAACCTTCTGTGGGACCATAGGCACAAATAAGTCTCATTGTCCAGTTCCCCATTCTCATATTTGCCCACATTACTCTACTTGAGACTGACTGCCATTCAAGAAGATTAGCCTCGTATTTTGTGTTGAATACTATGGCTACTCCTTCTTTACCTTGATTGTCATTGCCTGAATATAACATTTTGTATTTATTGCTCAGAAAGATCTCACCAGTTTTCGTCTTTTTTGTTTCAGTCACCTCTATTATGTCGATCTGGTACTTATCTAATTCCTCAGCTAGCTCCATTTCTTTGCCATTCAGGCTTCTTATGTTGATAGTACCGATCTTTAACTCTGGTGATGTTGAGTTGGGGTGTGTTTTCAGATTTGTTCCAGTAGCTGACTTTTCGCTGTTCGCTCTGGCTCCCTGGCGAAAAACAACGGGGCCTTGTTTAACTGGGCGACGCCCCAGCCGGCATGAAATTTTGTCATGTTGCACCATCATTTTTTATTTTGGTTTAACCAATAAGAATACAATTTGGTCGGCTAAATCCCAAATTGCCACCCCATCCTCGTTCATTCAGTATCCAAGTAGATACTCAACAGGGTGCACATGAGAAGGTGAGGATTGGACATTAAGTCAGAAGCCCTGGTTGGTTCTCCGCATTCCTTTAAAGGCTATGTGGAGGTCTCCTCGCAGTTATACAGCTTTGACCCTTAAGCACCCCCTGAAGATTTTTATGAAGATTTTTGAATCCTCCAATATGAGTGCATTTCTTAATACTGCAGTTTTGGTTATTGGATAATCACAAATGAACATACTTTAATTATTAGTAGCTGTTATATTCAAGTTTAATGATGGACAGAAAAGGAAAGCACTATTGTGTTACCTGCATGTGCCTAATGAAAATTATAAGGAAGTCAAACAAAAGATGAAAAATGACTTAACAAGAATGTGTTACTAAGAAAAAGAAAAAAAAAATAGTTACACCACTGACTTGCATAAGTAATTCTACACATTATGTGATGACTTAGATTACATCAGAAATATTGATGATATTTTCTTTTTGAATTTCTAAAGTTTTTGAAACATTTTTACCTATGCAGACAACAAAAATCAAATTACAACAACCAATGAAACCTTTAATGAAAAGCATGAATAATAAAGTGAATGCATGAGCTGGACAGAGCTTGTGTCTTTTAAATAGTTCAATGCCTAGATAACTTGCAATTCTTTTTTTTTGTAAGTTAACAATTACTTGTGAAAGTTTTAATGTTTCAAATGCAAATAGTTTTAGCTAACTTGGCTATAATATTGAATGCATAGTAATCAATTAATTTAGTTCCTACTTTTATAAAATATTTTATACCACACCTTGTAATATCAAATGCTTAAAGGGAAATCTTGCTTTCAATCCTTGATTAGGCTAAATTAATTCAATAACTGCTAATATATACAACATTAAATTCTTCAAATGAAAAGCAATGAAATGTACATAATGACAATTTATGCATGGTCAAGATACAAAACTTGTAAATTGTTAAGAATGGAAAATAGTACAGGACCAAAGGCAAGATCAATAAATTATGCAACTTAGTATGAATGATATGGAAAATGAATAAATAGGCTTTGGTTTAAAGCAAACTAGAAAAAAAAAATTCTGTTCTGCAACATACTATTTGTTCAAATAAAATAACCTTTAATAACATAGCATTATGTATTTACATCAGAATAATTCTTTCTGTTCCTTATTATATTAATCTTAATCACTAGCAAAAAAAGTAAAGGCCAAATTAGAATTACTAAGCTAATCTTGGTCTTTTTTCTGGAGGTTTCATGCTAGGTCTTGGCTGTGGTAAATTTGATGATGTTGTTGTTGTTGCTACTGAAGTTACTGGTGCTGTTGTTGGAGGAGCTGTTATTGATGCTGCTGTTGTAGCTGATGCAGTTGTTGTTGCCGCTGCTGCTGTTGTTGCAGATGCTCCTGATACTGTTGTCGTTGTTGTTGTTGTTGCAGCAGATACTTGATTATCAGGCTTTTCAACCTTCACTTCGGTTTTCCCTTCTGTCTTAACTGCTTCATCTGAAATTTTTTTTTAATATATTTTTTAAGAAGTATAAATAAATATCAGTTGGAAATAATATTTACACCAATTAAAGGTAAATAGAATGGAAAAATTCTTAATTAAATGAACTCTATGAAAAGATGGACAATTGTGCCTAACAGAAGATAAACAAATATACTAATAATGAGTGTTTTATTATTTGAGTGAGTAACATCTTGAACTACTCAATTATAAAACTAACAATTTGACAGTTGGAGATAAACGCTAAAAAAAATTTTTTTTTATTTACAACATTATTCATTTGCCTGTTTCCAATTTACTTCCATAAACTTTAAGCAATTATACTTATACCAACCAAGTGAAAAATAAACTTACTTATACCATAGGGTAGTAATCCAGACATGGCTTATTTTTCCTTTAACTTAACTTTTGCATATAAGTTTTTTCCAAACACTATATATATAGAACTTTTTTGGAATGAAGTTTCCAATGCTCTATCGTACATGAAATTTTTTTAAGGTATGCTGCCTGTGTGTACATAGTGTATGTATGGCTGATTCCACTCTGTTAGGTAGTGTACACGCAATCATTTATATACATTGCATATTCTGTAAAACATTCTAATCCCATGCTTGATGCACTCATAACATGAATATTTTCCACTTTTTCATGTGGAAATTCTTGTGCATGATATTGTTTTTATGTAGTTGTTTGCATGTAAATATATTAGCTGACATTCCCCCCATCATGTATTTATGTCAGTCTTTGTGTACTCTTCTGACTATGCATGTGTGTGTGTGTGTGTGTGTTGGGGGGGGGGGGTACAATGAGAGGGCTAACATATGCTCTTTCCAAATATTTGGTTGCCATTCTAAAGAATATGTGTGACTCATGCCCACAATCATATAAAAACTGGTAAGCTAAATGTTAAATTTTGGTTCACAAACATGAAGAAAACAATGGGATATTTTACAGAACCCTCCCCCACACATACCAATCAACATTAATAACTCCAAAATCTGAAACACACCCCAACTCAACATCAACAGAGTTAAAGATTGGAACTATCAACATAAGAAGCCTGAATGGCAAAGAAATGCTAGCTGAAGAATTAGAAAAGTACCAAATCGACATAATACAGCGATTGAAACAAAAAAGACCAAAACTGGTGAGATCTTTCTGAGCAATAAATACAAAATATTATATTCAGGAAATGAAAATCAAGGAAAAGATGGAGTAGCCATAGTATTCAACACAAAATATGAGGCTAATCTTCTTGAATGGCAGTCTCAAGTAGAGTGATGTGGACAAATATCAGAATGGGGAATTGGACAATGAGACTTATTTGTGCCTATGATCCCACAGAAGGTTCTACTAAGGTAGAAGTGGAGAAATTTTTTGATGCTTTAGAAAAAGCAACTGACACAATGAAAAAGGAAAAGTTGGTCCTTGTTGGAGATCTAAATAGCAGAGTAGGAAGTGATTGTCAGACATACAAAACTATTTTGGGAAAATTTGGAGAAAAGAGCAAAGCTAAAAATGGCAAATACCTGTTAGATTTCTGCTCAGGACATGGACTGATTATTACTAACACCATGTTCCAACATAAAAATGTGCACAAATTCACATGGAGAGAAGAGGCAAGGAATAAGAAAAGTCTCATTGACTATATTATTGTTGACAGAGGTGTTTTCTCCCTGGTGCAGAACACCAGAGTGTACAGAGGATTTGAAATTGGAAGCGATCACTATTTAGTCTTGAGCAGGATAAAATTGAATTTCATATTTAAAAGAATAACATGTAAGAAAGTTTTAAAGGAAATAAAAGTTGAGCAGCTCTCAGATGTGAACTGTAGACTAAAATACACAGAGATTATTGAAGAAAAAATGAAAGAGTTTGAGAACAGGAATCAAACCTTGGAGATTCAGTGGCAAACTCTGAAGAAAACATTGATTGATTCTGCCAGAGAGGCATGTGGTGAGGTTGTCTGTAAGGATAAAAAAATCAGAACTCCCTGGTGGACACAGGAAGTTAAAGAGGCAGTGAAGGAAAAGAAGAAAGCATACCAAAAGTTCCTGTCAAATAAGTCAGCTTGTGCTCTTAGAGAATATAGAGACAAATGCAAGAATGCTAAACACTGTGTAAAACTAGCTAAACAAAAGTCATGGGAGGACTTTGGCAAGAACATAAAAAATAAATATCAAGAATGTGGCAAAATATTCTGGAGGTTGTTAAAGAAGCTTAGAAATGGAGGAAAGAGTGCTGTAAAAGGAGTTAGAGATGATAAAGGTGACATGAAAACAGGAGAAAAAGATATCCTTGAAATATGGAGTAATTACTTTGAAAAATTGCTAAATGAAACAAGCAGCGATAGCACAGTGGTAAAAAACACTCCAGAGGCATACAGTCAGGAATACATATCCATACTTGAAGTAGAAAAAGCCATCAAAGGTTTGAAATGTGGAAAGGCAGCAGGAGTAGATGATATTCGACCAGAAATGCTGAAATATGGTGGTATAAAAGGCTTACAATGGCTGCACTGCATAGTTCAGAAAGCCTGGACAGGGGGGATGAATTCCCGATGATTGGAGTAGAGCTCTCATAGTACCCATATATAAAAAGGGAAATAAAACTGAATGTGAGAATTACAGAGGTATCTCCCTGCTGAGTGTTCCTGGCAAGATGTATGCAATTCTTCTCAACCGTTTCTCAAGTATACTTGAGAAACGGTTGAGAAGAATTCTGGAAGAAAAAGCTTGGTGAAGAACAAGCTGGATTCAGACCAAATAGAGGCTGTCAGGATGAGATCTTCACTTTACGACAAATAGTTGAGAAAGCATGGGAATATAACAAAGATCTGTATTTAAGTTTTGTCGATCTGGAAAAGGCATATGACAAGGTGCCAAGAGAGAAGCTATTCGATACGCTACAGTTATATGGTGTCAATGGGGCAATATATTAAGCAATACTTAGTCTTTATTTGAGTTGTAAGTCAGCAGTTAGAATCGAAGAAAGTACAGGAAGATAGTTTAATGTTAAAACTGGTGTGAGACAAGGATGTACATTATCCCCTCTGTTATTCATTATCTATATGGATCACATTATGAAGGAAAGTGGTATTAAACATGATATCAGAATTGGAGATGTTAATGTCAGCTCTTTGCTTTATGCAGACGATGTTATACTTCTAAATAAATCCGCTACAAGTTTGCAAGTTGCCCTGACTAAATTGAATAACTGTTGTAATAGACATGGTATGAAGGTCAGCATTAAAAAGACAAAGACAATGAAATTAGGCAGAATCATTGAAAATGTCAACTGTGTTGTGAACGGGGAACCTGTGGAACAAGTAAAACATTTCAGCTACTTAGGCACGATTTTTACTGAAGATGGTAAATTAAATATGGAAATAGACAACAGAATCAACAAAGCTGGTATGGTAGGCAGTCAATTGAATAAATTCATATGGAATAAGAGAGAAATCAGTTGGAACACTAAATTAGTGTATACAAGACAGTGTTCAAACCAGTTTTAACTTATGGATCTGCGAGCTGGGTCAGAAGTAAAACACTTGACCAAAGAATAGAGACCGCAGATATGAGAGTCCTGAGAAAGATTAGAGGTGTGAACAGATGGCATCAATGGCAATATCCTATTAAAAACAAGGATATTAGGAAAGAACTTGACATTGTCAGCATCCAGGAATGCGTTAGCAGAGCTAATCTCAGGTGGTATGGTCACTTAAACAGAATGGGCGAGGAAAGATTAGCAAAACAAGTGTTCTCTGCCTGGTTGGCAGGAAAACGACCCAGAGGAAGACCAAGATATAGGTGGATTGATACGGTACAAAGTGCCTTAGACGATAGAAATATAAGATCTTATAATGTTGGAGTCTTGACAAGTAGCAGACTGATTTGGAGGAAAATTGTAGATAGGAAGTTAGTAATGATGTAAATTTTTCATGTAGTACTATCATATCCTGTACACCCCTTGAGGGTACATGTCAGGAATTTGATGACGATGATGGTGCCTGTTATATGACTGCTACAGCTTTAAATAAGGAAACCAACTTTATAACATAAACAAGTTTTTTAGCTTTAGCACAATATTAGTTCTTATGGCTTATTTGTTGATGGAGTGGTTTCAGCATGGACGGTCGGCTTGCTATTCATGTGTGATATGCTACGTGAAATTTTTTTTTGTACATGAAAGAAAAATACTTTTCACAATGAATGAATGCTTAATAATTCAATTCAATTAATATTTTTAAAAAGAACCAAAAGAAAATAAATTTTCCAAGATAAATCAATTATTTTCACGGTAAACAGTATATTAATAATACTGCGATCGAGTATATCAAATATATAGTAGTATATTTGTTAAAAAAAAAAGTCCTTGTGGTTTTAAATAACTGAAAAGAAATGAAGCTAGATATCCATGAAATCTATCTTCATTAAAAGCTTTTATAGATTTTGATGAAAGTTCATGCTCTTTTATTTAAAGCAATATTTTTTAATATCAAACCCGCATGGGTTTGATATTAAACCCATGTGGGTTTAATATCAAAACCTATAGCACATTAGTGCTAGTGGATACGAGATTAAGGGAAACTGCCTGCATACCAGCACATCATCAATTTGTTATAGATCTACAATCTCTCATGTGTTATTATTAAAAAATAATAGTGAAAAATAATGTTAGTAATATTAAAAAAAAAAGTAGGGATCTATTGTAATGAGGAAGAATATGGGACATTTCAGAAATCTGGAAAAAAAAATCTGAGGAGCATATGCCACATCTGACAAAATACCTTGGAAATATCAATAGCAACCAAGTGAGTTTTGATACCTTTCAATGGCCTGTCTCTGAAGGTGGTCCGCTGCTAGGACACTGAGTATGGATCAAGAGTGGCAGAATCCATGGTGCTTGTCACTACAGAACTAGTGGGTCTCCACGTAGTAAAGATGATGAATGTTGATAACCTTCACCATCAGTGAATTGTGGTGAGAGCAATGATATAATAGTTTGATGGTTGACTTTTTTTGGAGTTCACTGAATATTGTCTGATTCCACTCTGCTAGGTAGAGTCCAGATGAATAAGAAAAATTAAGAAGCAATATAATGCAACATAGGTGTTAATTTTGGCACAACTGGGGTTGTGCCAATTGAAAGGATACCATCAAGATAAAAATTGATGTCTAGGCTATTCAGGATGCCTCTGATTGTGTTATCTGATAAAAAGACTAGAAAAGGCAGGGAGTGAGCTGTTCTTGGTAGGTAATTGGCCATCTCAAACTCCTGAATGTATTCAAGAGTTCAAGAAAAAGAAGAATGACACCAAGAGGCCTGTTTTATCATGAGGTTATGCTATGATGATGAAAGAGCATAGCTGTACACAATGGTCCTGGCAATAAGACTAAAGAGCTTGAATGACTTTTCTTGGAATCTCACTTCCACCCATTAAAGGTTATTTGAATAAGATACAAGATACAAATTTGAATAAGATACAAATGATACGGTACAAAGTGCCTTAGACGATAGAAATATAAGATGTGATAATGTTGGAGTCTTGACAAGTAACAGACTGATTTGGAGGAAAATTGTAGATAGAAAATTAATAATGATGTAATTTTTTTCATGTAGTACTATCATATCCTGTACACCCCTTGAGGGTACATGGCAGGAATTTGATAACGATGGTGATGATACAAGTTTTCTGTATTCGGTGCTTTCAAAATGAAATTTGGTGAATTTTTTTTGCAGCTGTTGCAATCTGCAATATAGGCTAAGTGAAAAGATGGAGTTTGTTCCAAGTTACCTTGGTAAGGCTGATTTTTTTTTCTTGACCTACCTTGGCAAGTTTGTTATAGAACCAAACTGTGGATACAGTCAGAGATCATCATATCTGGAACCACTAGTAAAGGACATGACACTACAACTGATTGAGTGAAGGATATTCTGTAATCAAGAAAAACTTGGATGGAGTTATGATCTGAGTTACCAAAATGAGAAACGACATCTGCAATACAACTGGAAGGAGGAGGAGAGGTTATGGAAAGGTCAAGGGTGTTGAACAGAATGCTAAGAATTAGTCAACATTCTGGTAGGTGGGTAGATAGATAGACAACTGGTGTTCGATCATTGCTAACAGCAAATATATCACAAGATTCTGTGTTTGCATTCTCTGACTAGAATGTCAGAAAATGCAAATAATGTAGTTCAGATAGCTAGCAGGTAGTCATTCAGGTCATCAACATTCACACACACATATATATGTGTGTGAATCAGATTGATATAATAGATGCTACTGAAACAAAGAAGACAAAAATTTTTCTAAATGACAAATACAAAATCTAATATTCAAGTCATAATAATCAGAAAAAAGGAGGAAATGTGCAAAGCTAATAATAATGGTAAGTATCTGCTGGATTTCTGTTCAGGACATGGACTAGATATTACTAACACCATGTTCTAACATAATGTGTGCACAAACAGGTATCGAGAGAAGATGCAAGAAATAAGAAAAGCCTCTTTGACTATGTTATTGTTAACAGTGATATCTTCATGCTAGTTCAAGACACGAGTATATAGAGGATTTGAAATCTGAAGTGATGACTATTTAGTTCTGAGCAGGAAAAAATTGAATATAATATTGAAAAGAAAAGTGTGTAAGAAAGTTTTAAAACAAATCAAAGTCGAGCAGCTTTCAGAGATGAACAGTAGACTTAAATATCCAAACATTACTTTTTAAAAAAATTAGTTTGATTTGAAAACAAGAACCAAACCTTGAAGATTCAGTGGTAGACCCAGAAGAAAATATTGGTTAATTCAGTCAGAGAGTGGCATATAATGAAGTTGTTTGCAAGGATAGAAAAATCACAACTCTATTATAACTAAGGAAGTTAAAGAGGCAGTTAAGGAAAAGAAGAAAGCACATCAAAAGTTCCTTGACTTCCTCTTTAACTTCCTTAGTTATAATGAAGTTCTGATTTTTCTACCCTTGCAAACAACCTCACTATATGACTCTCTCCCTCTCTCTCTCTCTGACTGAATTAACCAATATCCTGGCAAATAAGTAAGCTTGTGCTCTGAGAGAATACAAAGAAAAATGTAAGAAAGTGAAGCACTGTGTAAAACTAGCCAAACAAAAATCATGGTAAGAACACAGAAAATAAATCTCAGGAAGGAGTCAAAATATCCTCGAGCCCAGTGAAAAAGCTGGGAAATAGGGGGAAGAATATACTAAAAGGAATCAGACATGATAGGGGTGACATTGAAGTGAAGATAAAGATATTCTAGATGTCCAGAGTAATTGCTTTGAAAGACTATTAAATGAAACAAGCAAGTGACAATACAGTGGTAGAGAAAGCCCACATAAACCTGCAATGTGGAAAGGCAGCTGGAGTAGATAATATTTGACCAGAAATGCTCATATGTGGAGGTATGAAAGTTTACAGTGGCTACACTGCATAATTTAGGAAGACTCATCAGAGGGTGAATTTCAGATAATTGAAATAGAATTCTCATAGTACTCATTTATGAAAAGGGAAATAAAACTGAATTAAAATTACAGAGGAATTTTCCTACTAAGTATTTAACAAGATTTATGCAAGTATACTTAAGAAAAAGTTAAGAGAAACTGTGGAAAGTAAGCTTGAAAAAGTACAAGCTGGATTCGGCAAATAAAGGCTGTCAGGAACAGATTTTCTGTTCTTGACAAATAGATGAGAAATCATGGTAATATGCTGCCAAGACAAAAGCTGTCTAAAATGTTATAGTTATACTATATGGTGTAAATGGGACATTATATCAAACAATACATAGCCTATAACTGAGAGTTTCAAGTCAGCAGTTAGAATTCTGGAAGTACAGGAAAATGGTTTGATGTTAAATTAGATGAAACAGGAGTGTACATTATCTCCACAGTTATTTATATGGATCACATTATGAAGGAAAGTGGCATGAAATCTGATATCAAAATTGGAGATGCTAATCTCAGCTCTGTACTTTATGCAGATGATGTGATACTCCTAAGTAAATCCAGTGCAAGTCTGTAGCATTTCTTAAACTGAATAACTGCTGTAATAAATTTTGCATGAAAATCAGCAATAAAAAGCATGCACCATGAAATCAGGCAGGAACAAAACATCAACTGCATCTTGAATGGAAAACCTATGAAGCAAGTGAAACGTTTCAGCTATTCAGGCACAATTAAGTGTTGTTGTATGTTTCCCTCAACCTTATGGTTGGCATGATAGCAATATGATATTTAGGGAATAATGATCATGGAACATGGTGGTTTCTCATTGCCTTCCTTGCTCTACATTAAGTATTTTATGACTGCAGACATGAGTGTTCATGGGATTGGTTTGCCTGTTTTGAGAGATGAAAAACCTGAGTTTCCAGGAGAAAAAACCCTCCACCTTCATATGAGACCAGCTAACTCACCTTTAGTTGGAAAGACCTGGGTTCGATTTCCATCCATGATGAACCTTTATCAGGTTCCTCGTGTCATTTCTCATCCTATGAGGGTACATATCAAGAATTTGATGATGGCAATGATATACATAGTAATACCCTGCCTTACGATGCTTCGCTTTATGATGATCCACTCATACGATGCTTTTCAGTTAAGACCAATGCCCATTCATACAACACATTTTTGTTCATACAATGGTTTTAGCAACATAATGCCCCAGTGAATCAATTGATGAGCAGTTTGCAACTGTTTGTTTACAATATCATTCCTCTCTACATCTCATCCTCTTTTTTTGGTGTTTTGATGTGAATTATAAACTATTTATAACTATTTCATTTTATTGTTGTTAATAATGGCAGAAAAAATTCAAAAAGTAAGAGTGCTGTTGCTTACAGTAAAGAGAAGAAGATGCACAAACCTATTGCATTAGATACTAAGGTTAAAATTGTTAAATTTAGTGATGATGGTGTATTGAACACTGAGACAGGCCAGAGGCTAAACTTACCTCGCACTACTATCATTATAGTTGTTACAAAGAAAGATAAAGTTCTGAGTGAATGTAAAGTGCTACACTAGTTAACAATACAGTTAACTGTAAATGTGACAATCTTATTGCCAAAATAGAAAAAATTTTAATCATGAAGATTGATGACCAATCTAGCTGGTATATTCCCTTAAGTCAATTTATGCCAAATAACTTTTTTATTTGTTTGAAAAATTATTTTACAAAATTTTCGTTCATGTGCCTGACGTAAATAAATGCTTCATTTACGTCATTTATGCACATATACGACTGCTTAAAAATGTTAATAAACCATTACATGCATCTACAATTGAAGGGGAAAAAAAGCGGTGATTCGCTATTGGACAGTAGCCTGGAACCTAATGTGTCATATGACTAGATGACTGGGGTATGCCTATATATACATATATGAATTTTTCTCACAAATTACTGATGCTTTTTTTTAAATTTTTTTTGGAGAATAAAAAAGGGAATAACATAAACCAAATTATATATTTTTGATTGTATATTTATTATTTTTTTATGTATTTGTCAGTTTGTTTTTTTTTATAGAAGAGTTTTTCTGATTCCCAGAATAACTATTTCTTTATGTTGTTTTTCATTTACTAATAAGGAAAGAGGAGTTAAATAAAGATTAGAAGAATGATGTGGGAGGTGAAAGACTTTCGAATATATCACTCACTAGGATTATCTAGGAGAAATCCAGTCTCCTTGATAATCCTGCTTTACTGTTGTATCCTCAAATTGGGGAGGTTCAGTACTTACAGTGTATATGGTATGATCTTAAAGGATGTTATGCTCACTGTATGTAAGAAAGGAGGAGAAGGAGGTAGGATAAAAATTGACAGAAAAGGTAACAAACATAACAGCATCCATTTCATGCCTCTAATAAGAAAGTGGATGTGGTGTTCCAACAGATGATGAGTCATCCACCACTGGGAGATCTACACAGTACTGTCTCTATCTAGAGAAGATATGCTTTTGTGGCAGCAATACCTGTGGGGTTCAATAGAGCCCTGTTTGTGAAAGGTTGGCACAACCATGAGAATAAGGAGTGGTTTAGCTGGGAAAACATGTATATTATACATCACTAGCCCCTTTTTAGTGGCCCGATAAGAAACCAAAATTTGCTCATATTCATATACTGTATTAAATTATTTATATAATGCATACATTCCATTCAGTAATAACATGGCTCTTAGTACCAACCTGTTGTCTGTTTTTCCAATTGAGGTGGAGAAGGAAGTTTAGGTGGAAATTTTTTAGCAAGTTCTCCAAGCAAGATGTCAACTCGTCTCCTTTGAAACAAAGAACTGACTTCTTCCTTACCCTTGTCCTTTGACTTTGGTTTGTCTTTTAAATGAAAATGCAAGAAAAAAGTTCCATTTTGCAAGATATACACAATAAAAAATAAAGAACAAAAATACAGTACAGGATTTAATAACTATTATACAATATTAAATGTACTATGTGATTATACCATCTGCATACATCTCTCAAGGAGAGCCACAACAAATATTACTTTATAAATTCTTAAGATAACATGCCTTTTATCATGTTCTAATCAGTTATATATAAATAACTAATAATGCCAATATGCTGTTAATATTAATACGTTGATAATATTAATTAATAATTAATCAATATTTATTACTAAAGGAAGAGCCACAAGGTTTAATTTCAGCGATGTAAAATTACATATGTTATGTAATTTTACATATGGCTCTTCCTTTAGTAATTACTTTTACACACCGACCGAGAATTCACTTACAAAAAATACATTCCTCTGATATTTCAATTTCCTTAGTACTAAATGAGAGTTTTTGCTCTCTTAAGGTTTCTGCCTGATCTCTGAAGAGAACCAACCAGTTCCTTGCATAAGAATAAGCCAGGGCAGCACTCATGTATTTTAAGTAGTGCAAGCTAAGGCAACTCAGGGATGCCGAGGATTGTATTCTTGTAAGCTCTCAGGCACCAACTTACGAAACTTTCATAGTTTCTACAAACATTCAGCTTTCAAATAATGTTGGATATAGTATCCACTTTACCTATATAATCAATATTCATAATTTAAGACTCAAAAATTATTTATCTGAAGTACCATCATAACTTTAGAAGCAAAATGCAAATTAGCAGCTTCCTTTCACTATTGAATGTTAACATAAAAGGAAAATATGCCAGCTAATATACTGAAATAACGTTTTTAGACAGTTCTTCAGTCCAGAATTCCATTGACACAAAGGATATACATTTTATCAGACACAAATTAAGTGCTATACAAAAGATGGAATGTAGATGCAAAAAAAAAAAAAAAAGATTTCCTTTTATTATGATTTTCATCAAGATCCATAACAGGAAAGAAAGAAACTGACTAACTTACCAGATGTGTCCTGATCTTTAAACTCCCACCAATAACCTTTAGATGGATGATATCTAGAATATGAATTTGCTACAAACAAGAAAAATATTATGTTTAATTAAACAATAAAAAAAAATGTCATGGTTGTTCAAAATAAAACAAATATCTGAATACAGATAGTCTCCAACTTATGTAAGAGTTATGTTCCTCCTTACCCATTAATCACATCCTACTGCTTAGATGTTTGCAGTACGTGTGTGTAGTGCATTAACATATTTTAAAGTATCTTTCTATTAGTTTCATTCAGAGTAGGCACACACAAATTAGATTTCAGTATGTAATTATTTATTAATGCAAAATAATATAATAAAGTATAAATAGTATGGCTGTTCATTCTTCCATATAAAATTATCAAAAGATGACTGAACACTGGCTTCTTTCTCCTTTTCAAAAAATTCTTGACAGACTAAAAAGAGTCATCTGTTTCTCTTTGGGCTTTTCAGACCATGAGGCATCAGGATCCATCCTCCAATTGCTTTATTCATCTTCATACTGACATTAAAAACCTGGCTTTACTGGCATTAACCAGAAAATTTTGCCACGAAAATACATTACATTATGGATGGAATTGTTTATTATGTTATGGAAGTGTCATATTTAAGAGTGTTGTATGTGTGTGTGTGTGCATACACACACAGCAAAGGGAACCTATGGTAAAGATGTTTTTGCCATGATACACAAGTCAACTTCAGAAACAAAGTATGAAGCAGGACACATTATGTACCCAGTAGAGAACTTTTCAAGTGAAAGATACTTATTATTTTCTTTTTTATAACTTTAATTTTCATTTCAAGGCATGCATTTATACATGGGTTCAGTTTGTTCACTTCTGTTCTTTTTTACCAATCATGACCACACTAAAAATTATGAAAGTGTTTGAATACAAATACACAGCATGTCTGTTCTCAACAGTAAAGAATGCACATACACATGCACCACCCAGGCTGTCGATCACTGTTAGCGGCCTAATGCCACTAAATAAAATTTTTATCTCAAATTTCTTTCATAGCAATTTCAGGAAAACTGTATGAGTCTGAATTTATGTCAAGTTGGGTACCGACTGTATTTATGTTTTACTATCAAAAGTATTCCTTTACATATAAGAATACTTTTTAAGTTATTAGATTGGTTATTAATAAATAAAATGACCTCTAAATTTGATACTTACCTAAAAAAAAAAAAAAACTTCTGAAAATAAGCTTATCTTTATTTCATTCTGTTTTCTATCTTTAAAAGTTCTCCACATAACATTAATAAATATTAGGTTTCTCCATTTTTGCAATTCCAAATGCTCAAAAATATGACTCACAAACAACTATTGCATCAAGATAAATCAGCCTCAAATGAAATTCACATCTATCATTGAAAGTGTATGTTTTGTAAAGTGATTAATACTCTCACAATTAATTAACCATGGGGGTGCTTAAGGGTCAAAGCAATATAACTGAAAGGAGACCTCCATACAGTCTTTAAAGGAATGCAGAGAACTGACCAGAACTTCTGACCTAATGTCCAATCCTCACCTTCTTGTGATGCACCCTATTAGGTATCTACCTGGATACTGAATGGATGAGGGTAGGTTGGCAATTTGGGATTTAGCTGATCAAATTGTATTCTTAAACTACAATGTAAAATGATAGTACAACATGACAGAATTTCATGCAGGCTGGGGTGTTGCCCAATTAAACAAGGGCCCCCCATTTTTTGCCAGGGCAAACAGCGAAAAGTCAGCTACTGGAACAAATCCTAAAACACATCCCAACTCAACATCACCAGAGTTCAACATCGGTACTATCAACATAAGAAGCCTGAATGGCAAAGAAATGGAGCCAGCTGAGGAAATGGATAAGTACCAGATCAACATAATAGTAGTGAGCGAGACAAAAAACAATAACTAGTGAGATCTTCCTAAGCAATAAATACGAAATGTTATATTGAGGCAATAACAATCAAGGAAAAGAAGGATTAGCTATTGTATTTAATACTAAATACAAGGATAATCTTCTGAATGGCAGGCAATATCAAGTAGAGTGATCCAGGCAAATATCAGAATGGGGAACTGGACAATGAGACTTATTTGTACCTATGGTCCCACAGAAGGTTTTACTAATATAGAAGTGGAGGAATTTTCTGAGGCTTTAAAGAAAGCTACTGACACAATGAAAAAGGAAATGTTGGTCCTTGTTGGATAGTAGAGTAGGAAATGATTGTCAGACATGCAGAAATATTATGGAAAAATTTGGAGAAGAGAGCAAAGCTAATAATAATTGCAAATACCTGCTGGATTTCTGCTGAGGACATGGACACATGTGCACAAATTCACATGGAGAGAAGATGCAAGGAATAAGAAAAGTCTCATTGACTATGCTATTATTGATAGTGATGTTTTCTCACTAGTGTAGGACACTAGAGTGTACAGAGGATTTGAAATTGGAAGTGATCACCGTTTAGTCTTGAGCAGGATAAAATTCAATTTCATATCGAAAAGAAGAACACGTAAGAAAGTTTTAAAGTGAATAAAAGTTGAGCAGCTCTTAGATGTGAACTGTAAACTAAAATACACAAACATTATTCAAGAAATTCTTGTGGAAAGGCTTAGACATTGGTTATGCATTTTTACTAAATAGTTTAAGGAAATTACAATGTAAACTAGGATATACATTAAAATAAATTTTAATACACTTCCAATATTTCAGCAACATCATGCTGCCATTTTCACAGGAACTTAAGAACAAGACACGTGCATGCAGGCACAACAAACAGCAAATGAGGAAGAAGCAAGAAACTATTCTTTCTCCTAAAGTCCTGATGGTGCCCTTTAGTGGGCAATGTTGGTATTCTTGGGCGATCATCAGAAGACCTACAGCCCAATTGTTGGGCGATCATCACAAGAACATTGCCCACTAGGGGGCACCATCAGGACTTTAGGAGAAAAAATAGCTTCTGTCTTCTTCCTCATTTACTGTTTGTTGTGCCTGTGTGCACGTGTCTTGTTCTTAAGTTCCTGTGAAAATGGCAACGTGACATTGCCGAAATATTGGAAGTGTATTAAAATTTATTTTAATGCACAAACAACCTCAGCACATGCCTCTGGCTAAATAAATCAATGTTTTCTTCAGGTCTTGCCAGTAGATCTCCAAGATTTGATTACTGTTCTCAAACTCTTTCATTTTTTCTTGAATAATTTTTACTAAATAGTTTAAGGAAATTACAATGTAAACTAGGATATACATTAAAATAAATTTTAATACACTTCCAATATTTCGGCAATGTCACGTTGCCATTTTCACAGGAACTTAAGAACAAGACACGTGCACACAGGCACAACAAACAGTAAATGAGGAAGAAGCAAGAAACTATTCTTTCTCCTAAAGTCCTGATGGTGCCCCTTAGTGGGCAATGTTGGTATTCTTGGGCGATCATCAGAAGACCTACAGCCCAATTGTTGGGCGATCATCACAAGAACATTGCCCACTAGGGGGCACCATCAGGACTTTAGGAGAAAAAATAGCTTCTGTCTTCTTCCTCATTTACTGTTTGTTGTGCCTGTGTGCACGTGTCTTGTTCTTAAGTTCCTGTGAAAATGGCAACGTGACATTGCCGAAATATTGGAAGTGTATTAAAATTTATTTTAATGTATATCCTAGTTTACATTGTAATTTCCTTAAACTATTTAGTAAAAATTATTCAAGAAAAAATGAAAGAGTTTGAGAACAGTAATCAAATCTTGGAGATCTACTGGCAAGACCTGAAGAAAACATTGATTTATTTAGCCAGAGGCATGTGCTGAGGTTGTCTGCAAAGATAAAAAAAAATCAGAATTCTATGGTGAATACAAGAAGTTAAAGAGGCAGTGAAGGAAAAGAAGAAAGCATATAGAAAGTTCCTGACAAATAAGTCATGGGAAGACTTTGGTAAGAATATAGAAAATAAATATCAGGATGATGGCAAGATATTCTGGAGGCTGTTGAAAAAGCTCAGAAATGGAGGAAAGAGTGCTGTAAAAGGAATTAGAAATGATAAAGGTGACATGAAGACTGATGAAAAAGATATGCTTGATGTACGGAGTAATTACTTTAACAAATTGCTAAATGAAATCAGTGACAGCACAGTGGTAAAAAACACTGACCAGATATGCAATCAGGAATACATATCCATACTTGAAATAGAAAAAGTCGTCAAAAGCCTGAAATGTGGAAAGGCAACTGGAGTAGATGATATTCAATAAGAAATGCTCAAGTATGGAAGTATAAAAGTCTTACAATGGCTTGAATAGTTCAGAAGGCCTGGACAGAGGGGCGAATTCAACGTTATTGGAGTAGAGCAGTGTTTCTCAAACTTCAGCTATCCACGTACCCCTTGTTAAATTTTTATTATTACCAAGTACCCCCTATTAATAAATTAAAATCAATAAATTAATTTAAAATATTAATTAAAATTAAATATCTATTTTATTTGAATTTATATGTTCATGTAAACAAAAAATATGATTTATTTTTAAACTTTGGTTCTCCAGAGAGTCAGATGACACACTCTTATCAATTTCATTTGATCCAGATGCAATATCAACGTTTTCTTGTTGCTTACAGCTACTTGTATTTGCTATATTGCTCTCTTTCGGGGATTTTATAAATTCAATCTTTAACCTTTTGAAATGATCCATTTCAAAAAGAATTTGAAAGCTAAAAAAAAACACTGTATTTACTCGAATATAACTCTTAACTTTTTTCCCAAAATTAAAGCTAAAAAATCGTGTTGCGAGATACGCGTGAGAATTTTCGGAAACTAAAGTTTTCAGAAAAAAACTGAAAATGGTGCGACTTACCAAGAAGCTCCTACTTGCTATCACTACTATTGGCATCGAGAACAGTTTCTTTGTGTGCATCGTCAAAGTCATCTACCCAAATAGCGTCATCTTCTTTCCAATTATTTCAAGCAAAAATTACCAGTAATTTACAAGACTTGAGATATGTAGAGCAGCGAAGAACTCCACATGATTGGTGCAGTATTAACAAAAAATCGCGCGAACCAAAGACAAATTAGCATTTCAACTGTTGAGTTGAAATGCTAATTCCCTTCAACCGAATTCCATAATATTTGAAACACATTCACTATATATTTCTTAGTTTTAACATGTTAACGACGGGGGTGGTGTCAAGCAAAACCATATGTTCCACCAGCAACATTTGGTTTTGCTTGATCTATACAGCAGTTTCTGTTGGAGAGGGATATGATTCATTAGTTAGCGTTGTTTTATCTCGGTTGTTTCTAATTGAACTGTTTGTTGAAAAATATGACTCCTTTAATTATGCATAGCCGAAAATTGACACGTACCCACCCCAACGACCTTTCGCATACCCCCGGGGTATGCGTACCACACTTTGAGAAACACTGGAGTAGAGCTTTCATAGCACCCATATATAAAAATGGAAATAAAACTAAGTGTGAGAATTACAGAGGTATTTCCATACTGAGTGTTCCTGGTAAGATTTATGCAAGTATACTGGAGAAACGGTTGAGATGGATTGTGGAAGGGAAGCTGGTGAAGAACAAGCTGGATTCAAGCCAAATAGAGGCTGTCAAGATCAGATTTTCACTTTACAACAAATAGATGAGTAATCATGGGAATATAACAAAGATCTGTATTTAAGTTTTATAGATTTGGAAAAGGCATAATGACAAGGTGCCAAGAGTAAAGCTATTCAAAACACTACAGTTGTATGGTGTCAATGGGGCATTATATCAAGCAATACTTAGTCTTTATTTGAGTTGTAAGTCAGCAGTTAGAATTGAAAGAAGTACAGGAAGATGGTTTGATGTTAAATCTGGTGTCAGACAAGGACGTACATTATCCCCTTCTGTTATTCATTATCTATATGAATCATACCCCCCCAAAAAATACTTCTACCCCCCCCAAAAAATCCAAAAAATATTAGAACCTACAAACCACAGATCTCCCCCCCCCCACAACAAGGATTACTCTAAATCCATCACCATTCCCTACATCCGAGGCACCTCGGAAAAGATTACCAAAATCTTAAAAAAACATGACCTGACCTCCTGTTACAAACCTTACAGAAAACTGGCATCCCTTATCCGCTCCACTAAAGACCAACCACTTTCCCTAGACCTACCTGGTGTTTACCAGGTCCCTTGCAGTTGTAAACTGTCTTACTTTGGTCAAACAGGCAGGAGAGCGAATATCAGAATTTCGGAACACAAGGACTACATCCGTTTTCACAAATACAGTCATTCTGGGCTTGCGGACCATGCTCTGGATACATGCCACAGAATACGGTGGAAGAAAGCTACAGTGATACACCGTAGCAAATACAAATTTGAAAGACTCTTTATGGAATCAGCCTCAGCCCTAAGAAATTCTCCAAACCTCAACAAATTTGGTTGTATGCGACTGCCCCAAATTTGGGAGGCCTACATCTGCAGACCTTCAGCCCAACGGCCAAGAACACCTACTTAGCCCGCTAGAGGGCACCATCAGGACTGTTAGGAGAACAATAGCTTCATCCCTTCATTCCCAGTTTCTGTGTTGTAGTGCCTACATGCACGTAACTTTTTTGTAAGTTCCTTTAGAAAATGGCAACATGACGTTGGCGAAATATCGGAAAATATTTATTAAAGTTTAATTTAATTTATATCCTTAACTACGTTGTTCTATTCCTTAAGTGTTTTAATAATATATGAATCATATTATGAAGGAAAGTGGTATTAAACCTGATATCAAAATTGGAGATGTGAATCTCAGCTCTTTGCTTTATACGGATGATGTTATACTTCTAAATAAATCTGCTACGAGTCAGCAAGATTCCCTGACTAAATTGAATAACTGTGGTAATAGTTATGGTATGAAGGTCAGCATTAAAAAGAAAGACAATGAAAATAGGCAGAAATATTGAAAATGCATTGTGAATGGAGAACCTAAAGAACAAGTAAAACATTTCAGCTACTTAGGTATGATTTTTAGTGAAGATAGTAAATTAAATATGGAAATAGACAACAGAATAAAAAAAGCTGGTATGGTAGGAGGTGAAGTGAATAAATTTATATGGAATAAGAGAGAAATTAGTCAAAACACTAAATTAGCTGTATACAAGACAGTGTTAAAACCAATTTTAACTTATGGATCTGAGAGCTGGGTCAGAAGTAAAACACTTGACCAAAGACTAGAGGCGTGAACAGATGGCATCAATGGCAATATCATATTAAAAACGAGGATATTAGGAAAGAACTTGACATTGTCAGCATCCAGGAATGCATTAGCAGAGCTAATCTCTGGTGGTATGGTCACTTAAACAGAACGGGAGAGGAAAGATTAGCAAAACAAGTGTTCTCTGCCAGGCTGGCAAGAAAAAGTCCCCGAGGAAGATCAAGATGTAGGTGGATTGATACAGCAAAAAATGATTTAGAAGAGAAAAATATAAGATCTGATAATGTCGGCGTCTTGAATGTCAGGAATGATGATGTTGATTAATTGACCACTATGAATAGTTATGAGTTGCTAGTATTTATGAATTATTGCCTTGTATCTAAGTTTAAAATTAAAGGTTAAAATTGACTAAATGTAGGCATACATTTTCTTATTTGATGTAATATAATTTATTTTGCAGAAGTCGTCCTGGATTATGTTTCATATGAGAAAAGCAAAATTCCCGATTTTTGCTTCACATTACTTTAATTGACTCAAAGACTCCACAATTTCCAATCATAACCTTTCCAATGAGTCACTATGAGTCAATACTTACTTGGGCCTCTGCCGATCCAGATATATTCTCTTCGCTGAAACCCACATATATATTAAGAAAGTACAACAAGTTGAAAATCTGTACTGAACAAGTTAATGTCTGTTTTAAACAATGCCTTATTTTGGTAAAAAAAAAACTGGGTAAGCAGTGACAATATCATTTACTGGAACAATAAGAGAATAAAGTATTCGTAATCAATATACAAATAATCAATCGAAAAAAAGTGAAAAAGAACAACAAAACAAGTGAGATTATTCTGAATAATAAGCATATCATTGACTTAGACAATAATTAGTTATAAATATTTAAAGATGATCGCTGTGCAATGAAACAAAGTTGAAAACAGAGTTACACAGGAAATTTTTGAACTAGACAATGCAAATTTTGTGCAATCATCCTAAGTATGTAGAAGAATTATATCAGTTATAACTGATATATAAGAATGAAAAAAGATGAAAACGACAGTAATAAACTGTAATGAAAAGCATGATAATTCATACATATTTTACAGTACGTTGTCAGTGTAGAAACAAGTAATGCAAAGAACAGGAATACAAGGCAAATACAATTATCGGCTTACCAATTAAAATAGTTACTGAGCGCTACACAAATAACATTAAAAACTATTTTTGACATTTATATAAGATGAGAATATTCCAAACTTCTGAGAGAGGAAAAGCAATCTGTTGGATTTCTGCTCTGGACATGGACTGTTATTACTAACACCATGTTCCAACATAAAAATGTGCACAAATTCACATGGAGAGAAGAGGCAAGGAATAAGAAAAGTCTCATTGACTATGTTATTGTTGATAGTGATATTTTCTCCTTGGTGCAGGACACCAGAGTGTACAGAGGATCTGAAATTGGAAGCGATCACTATTTAGTCTTCAGCACGATAAAATTGAATTTTATATTGAAAAGAATAACATGTAAGAAAGTTTTAAAGCGAATAAAAGTTGAGCAGCTCTCAGATGTGAACTGTAGACTAAAATACACAAAGATTATTGAAGAAAAAATGAATGAGTTTGAGAACAAGAACCAAACCTTGGAGATTCAGTAGCAAACCTTGAAGAAAACCCTGATTGATTCAGCCAGAGAGGCATGTGGTGAGGTTGTCTGCAAGGATAGAAAAATCAGAACTCCATGGTGGACACAGCAAGTTAAAGAGGCAGTGAAGGAAAGAAAAGAAGAAAGCATATCAAAAGTTCCTGGCAAATAAGTCATCTTGTGCTCTTGCTCTTAGAGAATAGAGAGACAAATGTAAGAAAGCTAAACTGTGTAAAACTTGCTAAACAAAAGTCATGGGAGGACTTTGAGAAGAACATAGAAAATAAATATCAAGAAGGTGCTAAGATATTCTGTTGGTTGTTGAAGAAGCTTAGAAATGGAGGAAAAAGTGCTGTAAAAGGAGTTACAGATGATAAATATGACATGAAAACAGGAGAAAAAGATATCCTTGAAGTAAGGAGTAATTACTTTGAAAAATTGCTAAATGAAAGAAGTAGTGATAGCATAGTGGTAAAAAACACTGAACAGGCATACAGTCAGGAACATATATCCATACTTGAAGTAGAAAAAGCCAACAAAGGCTTAAAATGTGGAAAGGCAGCAGGAGTAGATGATATTCGACCAGAAATGCTGAAGTATGGTGGTATAAAAGTCTTACAGTGGCTACACTGTAATTCAGAAGGCCTCGACAGAGGAACGAATTCACGATGATTGGAGTAGAGCTCTCATAGTACCCATATATAAAAAGGGAAATAAAACTGAATGTGAGAATTAAAGAGATATTTCTCTACTGAGTGTTCCTGGTAAGATATATGCAAGTATACTTGAGAAACGGTTGAGAAGGACTGTGGGAGATAAAACTGGTGAAGAACAAGTTGGATTCAAGCGAAATAGAGGCTGTCAGGATCAGATCTTTACTTTATGACAAATAGTTGAGAAAGCATGGGAATATAACAAAGATCTGTATTTAAGTTTTGTTGATTTGGAAAAGGCATATGACAAGGTGCCAAGAGAGAAGCTATTCAATACACTACAGTTATATGGTGTCAATGGGGCATTATATCAAGCAATACTTAGTCTTTATTTTAGTTGCAAGTCAGCAGTTAGAATTGAAAGAAGTACAGGAAGATGGTTTAATGTTAAAACTGGTGTGAGACAAGGATGTACATTATCCCCTCTGTGATTCATTGTCTATATGGATCACATTATGAAGGAAAGTGGTATTAAACATGATATCAGAATTGGAGATGTTAATGTCAACTCTTTGCTTTATGCGGACGATGTTATACTTCTAAATAAATCCGCTACAAGTTTGCAAGATTCCCTGACTAAATTGAATAACTGTTGTAATAGATATGGTATGCAGGTCAGCAATAAAAAGACAAGGCAATGAAAATAGGTAGGATCGTTGAAAATATCAACTTTGTTTTGAACGGAGAACCTGTGGAACAAGTAAAACATTTCAGCTACTTAGGCACGATTTTTAGTGAAGATGGTAAATTAAATATGGAAATAGACAACAGAATCAACAAAGCTGGTATGGTAAGAAGTCAATTGAATAAAGTCATATGGAATAAGAGAGAAATTAGTCAAAACTCTAAATTAGTTGTGTTTAAACCACTTATGGATCTGAGATCTGGGTTAGAAGTAAAACACTTGACCAAAGACTACAGACTGCAGATATGAGAGTCCTGAGAAAGATTAGGAATATGAACAGATGGCATCAGTAGCAATATCGTATTAAAAATGAGGATAATAGGAAAGAACTTGACATTATTAGCATACAGAATGTGTTAGCAGAGCTAATCTCAGGTGGTATGGTCACTTAAACAGAATGGGAGAGGAAAGATTAGCAAAACAAGTGTTCCCTGCCAGGTTGGCAGGAAAAAGACCCAGAAGAAGACCAAGATATAGGTGGATTGATAAGGTACAAAGTGCCCTAGACGATAGAAATATAAGATCTGATAATGTTGGAGTCTTGACAAATAACAGACTGATTTGGAGTAAAATTGTAGATAGGAAGTTAGTAATGATGTAAAGTTTTCATGTAGTACTATCATATCCTGTACGCCCCTTGAGGGTACATGTCAGGAATTTAATGACGATGATGATGATAATGCTATGCTAGACCAGACTTTTGAGGTTTCAGATATTCAATGCTGTATTGATGTTCATTCATTCTTTTTTTTTTCCACAACACTGTATCCTAAGTATGTTAAATTACATTCACAAGGGATCCAATAAACACTAGTTAAAGACTATAATAAATTTAGTTTAATCCTTTATCCAAGTGTGAGCAAACAAAGTTTGCGCCTGAAAATATCTTCAAGACTGGGGTAAGGTAGTACAACACCGGGCAACTCGTAGCAAAGGTGGACCAAACTAACATCACTCCTATCTCAGTATCTCCCATAATGCAAAACACATCTCCCTGCAGATATGTATAATGTTATGCATTAAGGGAAGGGCCACTACCCAGACTAGTTTCGGCCTTCTGGGCCTGGCTCCCACTGAAGAGACCTCAATAAAGGTCGAAACTAGTCTGGGTAGTGGCCCTTCACTTAATGCATAACATTATACATATCCACAAGGAGATATGTTTTGCATTATGGGAGATACTGAGATAGGAGTGATGTTAGCTTGGTCTACCTTTGCTACGAGTTGCCCTGTGTTGTACTACCTTACTCCAGTCCTGAAGATATTTTCAGGCAGCACAAACTTTGTTTGCTCACACTTGGATAAAGGATTAAACTAAATTTATTATAGTCTAACCAATAAACTTTCAACCAGTTAAAGACAGAGGCAACAGTTTATCTTTTGTAGATGGCAAGATTGAGAAATTTTGTTGATAGAAAAATATGTGGGATTAAGGTGAAACTTATTCAAAATTCTACCAACAGGTTCAGAGATGCCAGAAATATATGGGATTGGAACTCTGTGATCTAACCAAGAATCCTTAGGAATTGGAATGTAGGAGTCGGTTATCCATTGGATTTGACAAGGATTGTAACCATTTAATTCCATTAAAGTTTTGATAGTGAAAAGTGCTTGTTGTCAGTCTGACTGAGAAGAGCAAACATACTGAACTTAAATGGTCATGTGAGCTCTGAGGGCCTAGCAGCCCTCAAGAGCTAAGCTGATTTAAAGTCAGTGAAACAAACAAATCACCACCCCAACACAAACAAAATAACAGCCAAAAAAAATGAAAACACTAATACCAGAAACACCAAACACCAGTACCTTTCCAGATTTGGTGTTTCGGGTTCATTTGAAGTGAGCTGTGTAGTGTTTTCTTTTCTTTTGGATCAGCCTTGTGGTGTTGTGAATCCAGTGTCAATTTTAGTCTGCTACTGACATCTATATAAGCAGAAATGCTTTTTCTCAGCTTTATACTCATCATGGTACATTAAATTGGTATTCAATATAATTTGGAAGAAATAACAGTTAATATTTCCACATCAAGGAAAATCCCATGACTCACATTTACATAAATTTAATGTTAAGTTTCATCACTGGAAGTGAAGAAATACTGTCAGTTATCAATGATTGTATTTAAATTAACAGTCACTGTAACAGAAGAATAAACAGCATGTAACATAACATATTAATTTTCACCAGGATAATGATAAGTTTTTCAACTTTATTTTCATGTTTTTATTACTAAAATTTGCATAATGAGAACTTTTAATTTTTTTGCTTTAAGAAGAAAGAGATACATATTATGTAATTATTCAAAGTTAGTGAATAATTGATCATTATTTGAAGAAGGAAATTAAGATGGAAATAATATATAGCATTTATTATGTTCTGAGAAAAATTAACAGTGTGTAAATTACAAATAACAAAGGCGGAACTCTTATGAACAAATAAAAGCATTGTAGATTGGCTATCATTCCGTCATAATGTTTGTAGTGATTGGGCTACAGAAAATCACCAAGTTTAATAGGGAGAAAATTGGCTATTCATGATTTTTATGATTCTTATGATGGGAACAAAAAAAAAGTTTGTACTCATAAATAGGAAAAAAGAAACTATTAAGTTATTGTTAGTATGTTTACTTTTGTTGTATACATATTTTAATGATATGTTGTGTTGTTTTTATTACTACTTTATAGGTGTAATATGTGGTATTTTTTCTGCATTTTCCTTGGCTTGTTTCCTTTTTGAAGCCTGAATGGTTGGCCAGGTGGTTAATGTACCCACTCTCTAACCAACAGGAGATAAGTTTGAATCCCACTGCAGGTGGATGTCTGTGATTGTCTTACTTAGTGTACTGCTATAATCTTTGATATGGTGCAGTATGACCTTTGCTGTCCTTGTAGCATTAAAACCATAAACTCTCATCATCATCCTTTTTGAAATTCGATGTTTTCCAAATTTGTCGCGGAGTGATTTCTAGTCATCTGCATGGTGGCACATTCATTCCTAGTCTTATGCATGGTGGTGCATTGATTGCCCTGTGATGTCATTTCTGGTTACATTGAGATTGTACTGCCCACTAGGTCACATGACTTAGCTTATGTAGCAAGTATCGGAGAGCAGGCTATTATTGCATAATCACCAACTTACGTTCACTTGAAAACTCTTTATAAAAGGTTCCTTGCATTCTAGATAAATTCAAACCTAGGTCTTTCCAACTGAAAGGAAATTATCTTGTATAGTCCTATGGCACACTGTGGTGAGGATAACTTTGTCAACCTGAATGCTACCAAAACAATTTTGTTTTATTGATTAGTAGCTGTGGCAAGGCTAAATCACGTGACCTAGTGGACAATCCTGCTCATTAGGTCATATGATTTAACTTATATAGCAAGTATCGGAGAGCAAGCTATTGTTGCATAGTCACCAACTTACCTTCACTTGAAAAGCCTTTATAAAAGTTCTTCGCATCCTAGACAGATTCAAACCTAGATCTTTCCAAATGAAAAGAAGTTATGTTGTATAGTCCTATGGCACAATGGAGTGAGGATGACCTTGTCAACCTGAATGCTACCAAAACAACAATCTTGCTTTATTTCATGCAAAGATCTCACTTTTACTTTCTCTACTCCCCCTTACCTTTGATAATACTTAAGATCTCAGATTTCTCTTCTTTGGCTAACCTGCACTTCTAACATTTTCTGACACAAATATTAAATATTCATAACTTCCTCATCCTCCACAAAGCTTGATGCCCTCTTCTACTCAAAGCTCACCACTTTTTACTTGTACATCCACTAACCCTACAGAAATGCCAAATCTGTTCGACCTTAAAATCCTGTTCTCACATTTGGGATGGCACTCCACAACATGCTCAATGCTAACAATCCAGTTAAACCCAACATACTGCATTCAGACTCTCACTCCAATCAATTTCTTATAGATGGTCTGTTTTTCCTGCGGTGTGCTTTTTTTTTTACAGGTATTTTTGTGGATGTTGTTCTGATGCTTCTATTATTCCTTTCCTTTCTCCAACCTTGTCCCGACACGTATAGTAGCTACTGATCAACATCGATTCAGTCTAGATTGAAACCTGGTGAATAAACTTCTTGTTTCCTCTTGGGTCAGCTATCTCTGATTGGCTACCAGTGGACTGAACTGTCCTCTCAGTCACCAAAAGTTAGACAGGGCTAAAACAGCCTTACCTACTCCCCTATATGGGAATAAAATGTGTTAGCTGATATCTGAGAATACAGAATTCACTACAATGTAAAGTTACTATTTTGGAACAAATATGGCAGATCTGCATCTAAAAGAAAATAACTCAAAACTACATATTTATGAATCAACAATGAAAACGCATAGAGAAAACCACTTCCTTAAAAGATCACTGTTTCAGAACTGAAAGACCATTCTGGAAAATAGCATCTGTTTTAGAGAGCATTTCTAATTTAAATATATTTGGCTGCAAGAAACTGCAAAAGATATGGGAGACAACCTCCACTAAAAACAAAAATGACTACACTTGACTACACCCAAGGAGTGCAGTAAAGGCATTAGGACATAACTTGAATATTTTGAGCACTTACTCATTTCTGCGTACCTTTGTGATGAGGTTGGGACAGTGTGAATGCTTCAGTAAATAGAAGCAAAATATTGGCAACAATCTGAATCTAAATAATCTGTGAAAAATCAGTCTGTTATTATTTTCTATGTACAACCTGAAGGCATGTAACTTAATAGAATGGTGTCTTACCAAGTAGACTGTCAGCTCAGATACTGTTATCACATCTAACCCTGGAACACAGAAACAGTGACAGTGACACTGCAACTGTATTAAATCTCAAAAACTAATTACAACAAAAAAGAGGCAAACAAAGCACAATATTTAAAATATAAAACAAGCCAGAATCCCTAAAAAAATCACATCTACTTGCCCAGCATCCATGAAATAAACACTAGCGTAAATGACGTATATCGCTTACAGACATTCAGACCAGTCCACCTACTCTTAAGAGAAACCCAAATTGTAGCTACATCAACCACACTCCACCTTCAATGTTAAAATTACATAGATCATGAATCCTTTCGCCACAATAGTGGTACCTGTGCCTTGTAAAGATCCAACACTGATGAAGAATCCTTTGCTTTTGAGATCCTCTTGTGCAAGGATTCCTTGCCTCATTTAACAGCATTCATCTGTTGTATTTACTTCTCTCCAAATTCCAAAAACCACTCTGACTTCTTCACCTTTCTTAGAAAGACTTGAAGGTTCAAATCCTATTTAGGATATGAAGAATCTTTAAAAGTTTTTCAAAATGCAACAATGATATGGGATAAATGGAATATACAGAGCAATATATAGTCTATATTTAAGTTGTAAGGTTATCCGTTTAGAACTAAAAGAAGTTACAGGAAGATGGTTTGATATAAAATCAAATTTAAGACAATGATGCACACTATCTCTACTCTTTTCATCATCTATATGGATAACATTATGAAGTGGCATTAAACCTGATATCAAAGTAGATGAATACCATGCATATGATGTTATACCATTAAATAAGTCCATTACAAGGCTTCAGTATGCCTTAACTGAGCAGCTGCTGGGTTAGGAAAATTAGCAATAAAAACACAAAAAAAACTATGAAAATAGGTAGGAACGCTGAAACCAATCTATATTCTGAAGAATGGAGAAACTATAGAATAAGTAAAATATTTCAGCTATTTAGGCACAATTTTTAGTGGAGATGAGAAATGAAAGAATGGAAATATACAACAGAATAATCAAAGCTGGTATGATGTTGAGTCATCTGAATAAATTTTGCATGCATGAGAAAATTAGTAGAAATACTAAACTACTGTAGCTGTATACAAAACAGTATTCAAACAATTTTACCTTATGGATCTAAGATTTAGATTAAAAATAAAACAGTTGATCAAAGACTAGAAATCATAGATATAAGATGTTCTGAGGAAAATTAGAAGAGTGAACAGATGGCATCAAGACATTAGAAAGGAATCTGACATTGTTAGCTTTCAGAAATGTGTGAGGAGAACTAATCTAAGAAGGAACGACCTTTTAAATAGAATGAGAGAGGATAAGTTAGCAACATTTGTTTCATTCCAGGATGGCAGGAAACAGATCCAGAAAAACAAAGATTTAGATGGAATAATGACTATAATGACTTCTGGCTTCTGAAGCAATCTAATGATTGCATCAGAAGGCAGAAACATAAGATTTGACAATACCGGAGTCCTGACAAATAAACTAGTTTAGATAAAAAATGTCAGTAGACATCAGTAATAATGTTAACTTATTATGTATTATTATTGCCATATGCTATACATCCACTGGAGTACATATTAGGAATTTGATGACAATTTTTTTTTTTTAATAGATTAAACAAAATTAAAACAAATATCTTACCTTCTTCAAAAGCTGACTGCAAATTGTGAACTATTGTGAGCTAGAAAATCAAAACATTTTTAACTACTCACATTAACATGAAAAAGTAATCAACAGAAAATAAACTAATCAAAAATAAGTGAATAAATATTTATATCTGAATATGATATTTGGTTGCTGGCATAGTGAATCATTCTTTCTTCTTTATATTACCTTTTCTAGTCAAGTTTCTAAAATGTTGCAACAACTTAATTATAAATTCTCTGACATTTTCCACAAATTTATAATGTTTGCTCCTAGAGTTACTCTAATCGTTTTTGCAATGTCACAAACAGAGAGAGTATATTAATATGCCATCCTATGATGACACCTCTTTCAAAATTCTTAAGTTCTTCTTCTTCATGTGTCATTGACAGCATACATATATATATATATCACTGGATTTTATCCTAAAACAGAAGATATCACTACGTTTCCACATAAAATCAATTAATACGTGTAAACTGCATGCATTTCATTTCATTGTTGAATTTACAGTTTCTATTCTAGTTGTTTAATTTGAAAGTCATACTGAAGATACTCTTGACGCTAGAGCAAAAATTTTAAGCTAATAAAAATTTACATAACTAAAATCCATATTATGCTTAGCTAATTATCATATCTTACATTCCAATATGTCAAATTAAAATCAAAAAATATGTGCTGCAATCTTAAGTAGACTGTTTTAATTTAAAAAAAAAAAAAAAAACCCTCTTACAGATGACTATTGCCAACAATCCTAGCAAACAGAGGAGATTTTTTACTCAGTGAAAAAAAAGACTGCTTTATGTCTGTAACTAAATCTTATTAGAATTTAGTTACAGATGTGTAATTGCGATTCATTTTTTTTCATGTTGGATACAAGTGTTATTCAGTAGTGTTTGTTGTTGAAATTTTGTTTATTTGTGTTTTTACTATCTGTTTGTATCTACTGCTTCTGCGTTCTGATAATGATGTCCTTAAAGAAGTGCACATCTGTGGCATGGAAAGCTTTGGGACAAAGATCAAGTTCTTCCCTGGATTTTTTCCAGTGAACAAGACAGTTGGTGGCAATCAGATCCATGAGGAGTATAAAGTGCAGACTAGAAAGTGAGTGATAAAGAAACAAATGGAGCAGTGTGGGAGGAGACTGGCTGGTCAAGCCAAGATTAACTCAAGGGAATTGAGTTAATCTTGGCTTGATCTTCTGCTATATGGCAAAAGAGGTAGAGTAATTATAGCAGATTAACCACATCTGGGAGATGAGATTAAACATTTAAACACGATATTGGCTGATGTGAATGAGAAGGATGCAGTTAGTATAATGAAGAAAGAGTCAAAGGATAGTTGTATAGCATCGTATGGGGACTCGAGCATTAGAGGTGTGTGATGACCAACTAATTTGCAGAGAAAGAAAAATAATTAGTGGCAGTTATGGGCATGAATGACTTAGCTGGTGAAAAAGGAATGTTGATAGAGACTTGAAATTGTTGCAGGAGATAAAGAATACAATAGTATTCTTTATAAAGATATGACAATAGTGAGTTGAGAAGGAGAGTAGAGATAATGAATAACAAGATGGCTGAGTTGTGTGAGGCAAAGAGGATTAAATTTGTGAATCTGTGGATTCACAAATTTATGTGTCCTATGGAGTGAATTTTAAGGGAAATTGGGATGGTTTAAGGTTAATGGACTGCATTTGAATGGGTATGGTGTTGGGGAATTAAAAAAAAACAACAACTGAAGGTTATTTGTGAAGCAGGATAGCACAGCAAATGGGTTGTATGGCAGGAGGAAGACAGATACAAAGTTGAGTGATTGCAGCAGGACAGGGTGATGGAATGATGAAAACATGAAGATGAGAAAGGCATAAATGACAATGAGAGTCAGGACAGGGAAACAGGAGTGGTAAGGCTGAAGAGAGAGATTTGGTATAGCAGCTAGAGTAGAGAATGTTGGTGTTGGTAGAATGGCCTCAAAAACATGGAGATTGTTATATTTATAGACAAATGTAAGGAGTATTTGAAATAAGAGAGATGTCTGTTGCATTAATTGAATCATTAGGTCTAAAGATAATCAGTATAAATGAAACTTGGTTGTCTGATATAATGTCAGGAATATACAATTTTCTGGAAGGGCAGGAAGGTAAAAAGAGTAGGGGGAAGTATTGTTAATGATTGGGGAGGAATTGTTGTCCAAGTATGGAAGCTGATAGTACATATGCAGATTTTGAATCTGTGGTGTGAAGTTGAAATTAACAGATTAGTATATCTGATAGGATGCTGTTATAGGCCAGGGAATGTAGAGAATACTGATTATGAAATGTTTAAGCAATTGATTGGGCATGTGAAAAGAATGTGATCCTGATGAGAGACTTTAATTACAAAAATGTAAACTGAAAAGAGGAGATAGTGTACGCGAACATGGAAAATGAATTTGTTGAATTTCTGAAGGATAACACTCTTAGGCAACAAGTGACAGAAGTAGATAATACTACTACTGCTGCCAGTTGGTGATATCATGATATAAAGTGGGATTACAGGGTAGATGATTATGGGAAGCTCTGTAGTCAACTAGCATCAATACTTTGGGTAGCTAAGCTGTGCAGAAAAGATGCTGACAGTGCACTGTTCATAAGGCAGCATCTGATACAAGCAATGCATAACTGCATACAAAGAGTTAAGTGAGTAAATAAAGTAGGAGTGAAATTGATGAACAATGAAATCGAGCAAGCAATGTTAAAAAAAATGTTTTGGAGGAGGTACAAGACAGTTGGTGGCAATCAGATCAAAGGAGTATAAAGTGCAGACTAGAAGGTGACATGATAAAGAAACAAAAGGTGCAATGTGGGAGAAGACTGGCTGGTCAAGCCAAGATTAACTCACTGGAATTCTTCTGCTATATAGCAAAAGAGGCAGAATAATTATGGCAGGTTGACAGTCATCGAAACAGAGTGCCTGCTGCACAGTGAAATTATTGAATGAGACCTTATCAGTGTATATGTTACCGGCAAAGTGTGAAAAGCAGGCATTCTATGGAATGCCTGCTTTTCACATATACAATGCCTAGGCATTTTTTGGCCAAGTATGAAATGTCTGTTTTTTTAATATTTTACATACTTTCCCCAGGTATTGTATAGAATGACAAATACTATTTCGGATATGTTTTCATTTTGAAGTTTTAAATTTTGCCACCATTGGAGGTTAGGTTAGGTTTTGAAGTTTTAAAATTTGCTGCCATGGGATGGTTAGGTTAGGTTAGGTGCTGGCGGTTGTTATGAGTGTGACAGACGATGGTTTTGTCCGACTTGGAACTTATTAGGTAAGGTTTTGAAGGTTTAAATTTTGCTGCCATTGGAAGGTTATCCAAAATAGTATTTGTCATTCTATACAATACCTAGGGAAAGTATGTAAAATATTAAAAAAACAGACATTTCATACTTTGCAAAAAACGCCTAGGCAATCTATAGAATGCCTGATTTTCACACTTTGCCGGTAACATATATAATACTGGCGCAAATGACACTGTGCAATATGTAGAAGAGAGACAAGTATTAGGAGAATTGGAAGTGAGAGAATCAGAGATATATCAGGAATTGATTGGGTTAGATGTTAATAAGACTGTGGAATGGATGACATATCACAACACATTTTTTTAGGAACGTGCACAACACATAGCTAACTGTTGTACATATATTGGTATACAAACTAAAGAGGATGGGAATGGATAATATATTGGTTAGATGGATTGGAGATTAGCTCTCTGAACCAATACCAGCAAGTTGTGTATGATGGAGCAGTCTCAAAAAAGGAGGGTAACTAATGGTATGCCCCAGGGTTCTCTTCTTGGATTCTGTGCAACTTGTTTTTAAATGATATATCATGCAGATTGACTGAGGACCTTTGGTTGTTTGCTGATGATGCAAAGTTAGGGAGAATTATAAGTAGCACTGCTAATGTTAATTCCGTTCAGGAAGATCTGAATAGATTTTGGCTTGGACAAAAGAGTGGGGTTGTAGTTTTAATATTAACAGGTGCAAGGTATTGCATTTTAGAGTGCACAAATTTAAGGCTGTATGATGATACTGATGATGATGTAGTGCAGAAAGTGGATGAGATTCAAGATCTGGGAGTTAACATTAGACTGAAGTTTAGAGGGCATGTTGTAAGTGTTGCAAAGACAACAAATTGTATTACTGCTATGATAAGAAGTAAATCAACATGTAGGGATAAGGAGGTGGTCAGACCACACTTGAACTATTGTGCTCAGATTTGGTCACATGGTTTTCATTGTGATGTGCAAACATTGGAGGAAGTTCAGATGGATAAGATGAGAAATTATCTGGAATGTTGGCTAGGGAGTATATCATACCTTCAAGAAGTAGAGGAGTGCATGATAATTATAATAATAATATTGAGGTGCTTAAGGGTCAAAGCTGTATAACTGAGAGGAGACCTCCACATAGCCTTTAAAGGAATGCGGAGAACCGATCAGGGCTTCTGACCTAATGTCCAATCCTCACCTTCTCGTGGTGCACCCTGTTGGGTATCTACTTTGATACTGAACGAACGAGGATGGGCTGGCAATTTGGGATTTAGCCGACCAAATTGTATTCTTATTGGGTAAACCAAAATAAAAAATGATGGTACAACATGCCAAAATTTCATGCCGGCTGGGGCGTCGCCCGGTTAAACAAAGCACCCATTGTTTTCGCCAGGGAACCAGGGCGAACAGCAAAAAGTCAGCTACTGGAACAAATCTGAAAACAAACCCCAACTCAACATCACCAGAGTTAAAGATCGGTACTATCAACATAAGAAGCCTGAATGGCAAAGAAATCGAGCTAGCTGAGGAATTAGATAAGTACCAGATCGACATAACAGAGGTGACTGAAACAAAAAACAACAAAACTGGTGAGATCTTTCTGAGCAATAAATACAAAATGTTATATTCAGGCAATGACAATCAAGGAAAAGAAGGAGTAGCCATAGTATTCAACATAAAATACGAGACTAATCTTCTTGAATGGCAGTCAGTCTCAAGTAGAGTAATGTGGGCAAATATGAGAATGGGGAACTGGACAATGAGACTTATTTGTGCCTATGGTCCCACAGAAGGTTCTACTAAGGTAGAAGTGCAGGAATTTTTTGAGGCTTTAGAAAAAGCAACTGACACAAAAAAAAAATGAAAAGTTGGTCCTTGTTGGGGATCTAAATAGCAGAGTAGGAAATGATTGTGAGACATACAAAAATATTTTGGGAAAATTTGGAGAAAAGAGCAAAGCTAATAATAATGGCAAATATCTGTTGGATTTCTGCTCAGGACATAGACTGGTTATTACTAACACCATGTTCCAACATAAAAATGTGCACAAATTCACATGGAGAGAAGAGGCTAGGAATAAGAAAAGTCTCATTGACTATGTTATTGTTGATAGTGATGTTTTCTCCCTGGTGCAGGACACCAGAGTGTACAGAGGATTTGAAATTGGAAGTGATCACTATTTAGTCTTGAGCAGGATAAAATTGAATTTCATATTGAAAAGAATAACATGTAAGAAAGTTTTAAAGCGAATAAAAGTTGAGCAGCTCTCAGATATGAACTGTAGACTAAAATACAGAAAGATTATTGAAAAGAAAATGAAAGAGTTTGAGAACAGGAATCAAATCTTGGAGATTCAGTGGCAAACTCTGAAGAAAACATTGATTGATTCTGCCAGATAGGCATGTGGTGAGGTAGTGTGCAAGGATAAAAAAAATCAGAACTCCCTGGTGGACACAGGAAGTTAAAGAGGCAGTGAAGGAAAAGAAGAAAGCATATCAAAAGTTTCTGGCAAATAAGTCAGCTTTTACTCTTACAGAATACAGAGACAAATGTAAGAAAGCTAAATAGTGTGTAAAACTAGCTAAACAAAAGTCATGGGAGGACTTTGGCAAGAATATAGAAAATAAATATCAAGAAGGTGGCAAAATATTCTGGAGGTTGTTGAAGAAGCTTAGGAATGGAGGAAAGAGTGCTGTAAAAGGAGTTAGAGATGATAAAGATGACATGAAAACAGGAGAAAAAGATATCCTTGAAGTATGGAGTAATTACTTTGAAAAACTGCTAAATGAAACAAGCAGTGATGACAGCACAGTGATAAAAATCACTGACCAGGCATGCAGTCAGGAATACATATCCATACTTGAAGTAGAAAAAGCCATCAAAGGCTTGAAATGTGGAAAGGCAGCAGGAGTAAATGATATTCGACCAGAAATGCTGAAGTATGGTGGTATAAAAGTCTTACTTACAGTGGCTGCACTGCATAGTTCAGAATGCCTGGACAGAGGGACGAATTCCCGATGATTGGAGTAGACCTCTCATAGTACCCATATATAAAAAGGGAAATAAAACTGAATGTGAGATTTACAGAGGTATTTCCCTACTGAGTGTTCCTGGCAAGATCTATGTAAGTATACTTGAGAAACAGTTGAGAAGAATTGTGGAAGAAAAGCTTGGTGAAGAACAAGCTGGATTCAGAACAAACAGAGGCTGGCAGGATGAGATGTTCACTTTACGACAAATAGTCGAGAAAGCATGGGAATATAACAAAGATCTGTATTTAAGTTTTGTCGATTTGGAAAAGGCATATGACAAGGTGCCAAGAGAGAAGCTATTCAATAAGCTGCAGTTATATGGTGTCAATGGGGCATTATATCAAGCAATACTTAGTCTTTATTTGAGTTGTAAGTCAGCAGTTAGAATTGAAAGAAGTACAGGAAGATGGTTTAATATTAAATCTGGTGTGAGACAAGGATGTACATTATCCCCTCTGTTCTTCATTATCTATATGGATCACATTATGAAGGAATGTGGTATTAAACCCGATATCAAAATTGGAGATGTTAATGTCAGCTCTTTGCTTTATGCGGATGATGTTATACTTCTAAATAAATCCGCTACAGGTCTGCAAGATTCTCTGACTAAATTGAATAGCTGTTGTAATAGATATGGTAGGAAGGTCAGCAATAAAAACACAAAGACAATAAAAATAGGCAGAATCATTGAAAATGTCAACAGTGTTGTGAATGGAGAACCTGTGGAACAAGTAAAACATTTCAGCTACTTAGGCACGATTTTTACTGAAGATGGTAAATTAAATATAGAAATAGACAACAGAATCAGCAAAGCTGGTATCGTGGGAAGTCAATTGAATAAATTCATATGGAATAAGAAAGAAATTAGTCGGAACACTAAATTAGCTGTATACAACACAGTGTTCAAACCAGTTTTAACTTATGGATCTGAGAGCTGGGTCAGAAGTAAAACACTTGACCGAAGACTAGAGACCGCAGATATGAGAGGCCTGAGAAAGATTAAAGGCGTGAACAGATGGCATCAATGGCAATATCATATTAAAAATGAGGATATTAGGAAAGAACTTGACATTGTCAGCATCCAGGAATGCATTAGCAGAGCTAATCTTAGGTGGTATGGCCACTTAAATAGAATGGGAGAGGAAAGATTAGCAAAACAAGTGTTCTCTGCCAGGTTGGCAGGAAAACGACCCAGAGGAAGACCAAGATATAGGTGGATTGATACGGGACAAAGTGCCTTAGACGATAGAAATATAAGATCTGATAATGTTGCAGTCTTGACAAGTAACAGACTGATTTGGAGGAAAATTGTAGATAGGAAGTTAGTAATGATGTAATTTTTTCAAGTAGTACTGTCATATCCTGTACACCCCTTCAGGGTACATGGCATGAATTTGATGATTGTTTTTTATTATTTATTAATAAAAACTATTGTTATTTAATGAATGTTATTATCATCATCATCATCAAATTCCTGTCATGTACCCTCAAGGGGTGTACAGGATATGATAGTACTCCATGAAAAAAATTACATCATTATTAATTTCCTATCTACAATTTTCCTCCAAATCAGTCTGTTACTTGTCAAGACTCCAACATTATCAGATCTTATATTTCTATCATCTTAGACACTTTGTACCGTATCAATCCACCTATATCTTAGTCTTCCTCTGGGTCGTTTTGCTTCCAACCTGGCAGAGAACACTTGTTTTGCTAATGTTTCCTCGCCCATTCTGTTTAAGTGACCATACCACCTGAGATTAGCTCTGCTAACACATTCTGTATGCTAATAATGTCAAGTTCTTTCCTATTATCCTCATTTTTAATACGATATTGCTACTGATGCTATCTGTTCATACTCCTAATCTTTCTCAGGACTCTCATATCTGCAGTCTGTAGTCTTTGGTCAAGTGTTTTACTTCTGCCCCAGCTGTCAGATCCATAAGTTAAAACTGGTTCGAACACCGTCTTGTATACAGCTAATTTAGTGTTCCGACTAATTTCTCTCTTATTCCATATGAATTTATTCAATTGACTTCCCACCATATCAGCATTGCTGATTCTGTTGTCTATTTCTATATTTAATTTACCATCTTCAGTAAAAATTGTGCCTAAATAGCTGAAATGTTTTACTTGTTCCACAGGTTCTCCATTCACAACACAGTTGACATTTTCAATGATTCTGCCTATTTTCATTGTCTTTGTCTTTTTATTGCTGACCTTCATACTATATCTATTACAACAGCTATTCAATTTAGTCAGAGAATCTTGCAGACTTGTAGCGGATTTATTTAGAAGTATAACATCATCCGCATAAAGCAAAGAGCTGACATTAACATCTCCAATTTTGATATCATGTTTAATACCACTTTCCTTCATAATGTGATTCATATAGATAAAGAATAACAGAGGGGATAATGTACATCCTTGTCTCACACCAGATTTAACATTAAACCATCTTCCTGTATTTCCTTCAATTCTAACTGCTGACTTACAACTCAAATAAAGACTAAGTATTGCTTGATATAATGCCCCATTGACACCATATAACTGCAGCGTATTGAATAGCTTCTCTCTTGGCACCTTGTCATATGCCTTTTCCAGATCGACAAAACTTAAATACAGATCTTTGTTATATTCCCATGCTTTCTCAACTATTTGTCGTAAAGTGAAGTTCTGATCCTGACAGCCTCTATTTGGCCTGAATCCAGCTTGTTCTTCACCAAGCTTTTCTTCCACAATTCTTCTCAACCGTTTCTCAAGTATACTTGCATAGATCTTGTCAGGAACACTCAGTAGGGAAATACCTCTGTAATTCTCACATTCAGTTTTATTTCCCTTTTTATATATGGGTACTATGAGAGCTCTACTCCAATCATCGGGAATTCGTCCCTCTGTCCAGGCTTTCTGAACTATGCAGTGCAGCCACTGTAAGACTCTTAAACCACCATACTTCAGCATTTCTGGTCGAATATCATCTACTCCTGCTGCCTTTCCACATTTCAAGCCTTTGATGGCTTTTTCTACTTCAAGTATGGATATGTATTCATGACTGCATGCCTGGTCAGTGTTTTTTACCACTGTGCTGTCATCACTGCTTGTTTCATTTAGCAGTTTTTCAAAGTAATGACTCCATACTTCAAGGATATCTTTTTCTCCCGTTTTCATGTCACCTTTATAATCTCTAATTCCTTTTACAGCACTCTTTCCTCCATTCTTAAGCTTCTTCAACAACCTCCAGAATATTTTGCCACCTTCTTGATATTTATTTTCTATATTCTTGCCAAAGTCCTCCCATGACTTTTGTTTAGCTAGTTTTACACAGTGTTTAGCATTCTTGCATTTGTCTCTATATTCTCTAAGAGCACAAGCTGACTTATTTGACAGGAACTTTTGGTATGCTTTCTTCTTTTCCTTCACTGCCTCTTTAACTTCCTGTGTCCACCAGGGAGTTCTGATTTTTTTATCCTTACAGACAACCTCACCACATGCCTCTCTGGCAGAATCAATCAATGTTTTCTTCAGAGTTTGCCACTGAATCTCCAAGGTTTGATTCCTGTTCTCAAACTCTTTCATTTTTTGTTCAATAATCTTTCTGTATTTTAGTCTACAGTTCACATCTGAGAGCTGCTCAACTTTTATTCGCTTTAAAACTTTCTTACATGTTATTCTTTTCAATGTGAAATTCAATTTTATCCTGCTCAAGACTAAATAGTGATCACTTCCAATTTCAAATCCTCTGTACACTCTGGTGTCCTGCACCAGGGAGAAAACATCATTATCAACAATAAAATAGTCAATGAGACTTTTCTTATTCCTTGCCTCTTCTCTCCATGTGAATTTGTGCACATTTTTATGTTGGAACATGGTGTTAGTAATAACCAGTCCATGTCCTGAGCAGAAATCCAACAGATATTTGCCATTATTATCAGCTCTGCTCTTTTCTCCAAATTTTCCCAAAATATTTTTGTATGTCTCACAATCATTTCCTACTCTGCTATTTAGATCCCCAACAAGGACCAACTTTTCATTTTTTTTTTGTGTCAGTTGCTTTTTCTAAAGCCTCAAAAAATTCCTGCACTTCTACCTTAGTAGAACCTTCTGTGGGACCATAGGCACAAATAAGTCTCATTGTCCAGTTCCCCATTCTCATATTTGCCCACATTACTCTACTTGAGACTGACTGCCATTCAAGAAGATTAGCCTCGTATTTTATGTTGAATACTATGGCTACTCCTTCTTTTCCTTGATTGTCATTGCCTGAATATAATATTTTGTATTTATTGCTCAGAACAATCTCACCAGTTTTGGTCTTTTTTGTTTCAGTCACCCCTATTATGTCGATCTGGTACTTATCTAATTCCTCAGCTAGCTCCATTTCTCTGCCATTCAGGCTTCTTATGTTGATAGTACCGATCTTTAACTCTGGTGATGTTGAGTTGGGGTTTATTTTCAGATTTGTTCCAGTAGCTGACTATGAATGTTATTATTTATTAAATAATAACTAATAAATAATAAATAAATAACATGCTGATATGCTAAGATTTTCTTTCTGAGGAAACTCAGATATCTTAGACATTAACAACAATTTGACCCATGCAAACATGTTAGTAAATCAGTTATGTAGTGTATTGGTATACTGTACTCTATTAACCTTCCTACCGGCTAGGACGGGCTGAATCTTATCCAACTAAATCTGGATAAGATTCAGCCCACCTGTTTAAAGAACCTGGATAAGAAGTGCAATTTGACTGTCATGTCCATTAGAAGGTGTGATAAACCCTCACGCTGAAGAGAAAGGTTAATCGGATTATCTCCCGTTCGTAGCTGCCTCTCAGTTGCCTATAACAAGTAATGGACTTTCTTGTTCCATGCTGGTGAACTGGATTTTAGTTATATATGATAGACTAAAAATAGAGAAATTATTTATATTTTTGTTTTCTCTTTTTACTGTACAATACAATTTTAATTTGTGGACAAAATAAAACTCTTGCATAATTTCTTCACTTAACCAGTTTAATTTTTTTCTAATCGCTACTAGACAAAAGATTTTTCTTTGTTCTCGAAGAAATTAATTCACGATAATTATTTGGAATATTCTTTTAAAAAAAGAAAAGAAAACCGGCTGCCGACGTTCCAGGTTATATTAATTTTATTTTTGTACAAAACCATCGAAATCGAATAATACTTAACAGATTTCCTTTAGGACACGCTTGTGCAACTTTGCTTTATAGAGAATAACATGAAATTCTTTAATCATATTACTAAATTTTTTCTTCATGTTGTATAGTAATCTGTACTTTCACTTTCTTGGTTTCCTTGTATAATTGGTCATTACAAAATGAAATTAACAATTATGATTTAAATTTATATTTTCTGCATAATTCAGATATTTTATTCTCCAATTTTTAAAGTAAGCGATACATTTGCTTATTTTTATCATTCAAAATATGTATATCAAATGTGAAATTTCATTTCCATATTTTTACAATAGAATTGAACTTTATTTCGCCTCTGATAGTTTAACCCCCCCCCCCGTTGCATTACTATCACACACCCGAAAACTGTTATGAAACATAAGTACAGTTTTTATTTAATTCGTTATTTTTCTCTAGTAATTGTTCCACATAACTTTAATTTTTCGATACTGAAACTATGTGGTGATTATTATAAATTAGCAAATTATAAATCAGACAATATACATATTTCCTGATTATTATAAATCAGGAAATTATGTGATATTCGGATACAGGTGAAATTAATATTTAAAATCACTGTCATCCTTCAAATGCAATATCAGAATAAAGAAAGTGAAAAACCCGAAGTTTCGAAATACATTTCGAAAGCCCGCTCTCGAAATGTATTGGTCTACAGACTGGATTCTGAACACGCCAATGTTTCGTGATGTTATGACTGAAAAACAATTCAGTCTCATCATGAAGTATTTGCATTTTCAGAATAATGAAGATAATACTACTGAACTTTCTTCAGAATAATACTACTGAACTTTCTTTTGTGTGGTATGCATATAAACAATTTTTCATGGTGAAAATATAGCATATTATTTCTAAAATTTCACATAATTTCAGCGGGCAGTAGAACAGCTGGTTTTAGATTGCAAATAAATAGAACAGATTTAGAAGCTTCACGATACAATCTGATTGCCGTATATCTTTTGTCAAAATGGTAAAATTAAGTAATTGATTTTGAAATCACTGTCATTCAGTGATTTCAAAATCTTTTCTAGACAGAAAAGCTGACTTTTCTGTCTAGAAAAGCTTTCAAACCTGTATAGAAATTTAGAGTAGTTATGCAATTCAGTTCCAGGAGAGAATAAGGAGTGGGGGTGGGGAAGCATTAGAAAATCTTCAAAATGAGCAAAAATGTTGAATCATTCCGTATATGATATTTTTCACATTATATTTTCAACATATCTACGAAGTTATGCACTAGATATTATCGTAATATGCATAATACAAATAAATAAATAAATGACGAAGGGGAAGAATCACTGCTAAAATATCATTGGATATAAATTTTTGATACCAAAAAGACACAATCGGAAACCAAGTAAGGCAATTTAGCATTTTAACATTTTTTTTTATTTTGTCTTTATGAATAACAAAAAATTGTTTCTAAATCTGAAATGTGATGATCCATATAATGCTATTTCGCTAGAAACGAAAGAAAAAGGACATATTTATTTCAATAAATATTATTTAAAAATATAAATATTTGACATAACATTTTCAAAGCAAACATTTGAAAATTTTAAAATTCGAAAAAAAATTATTCAATTATTATACGTAAAGTGAAAGAACAATCAGTGCATCTCTTCCGGTGCACTGATTTGTAGAATAAAATACACCAAATTCACTATCACTTAATAGATTCATTGCAAAAGCTGATCAGTGGGCATTTCAGGATTGATTTTTTTTTTGTATATGTGAAATTGGTTTCAATTTTTGGGAAGAGACACAATAAATCATTTTAGAGGCAAGAAAGGTCAACTAACTTAGGACAGTAAATGAAATTCTAAGCAACACAATAGATGTAAAGACAGGGGGAGGGGAAACAAAGGTCACTCAGCAACAGTTAATCCACTAATGCTATAGAATAGCCGTAACGAGATTAACGGCGGAGGAAGGCAATGGCATGATAAAAGGTAGAATGCCGACGAAGTTTTGATCCATGAAAAAAGCTAGGGAGTGTTGAATATTTCATCCACACCGGCCGGTTGGGAGGTTAAATGTTTTGTGAGTATGTCTTCCATTAAAGGTGAGTTATTATATTTTTCCTTATGATTTAATTATATTTTAATTAAATATAAATTATGCATAACTCACATTAATTTAACTAAAAATGGATTTAGATAAGGTTATTAATGCCAAAAGTATGAAGTCACAGGCTGAAATTTACATATTATGGTCCAACATAGACCAGCAGACCTGAGCCCCAACAAAATCTATTGTCATCCAACTCCAACCTAGGAATGTGAGAAGTCATTCTTTGGTAAGTTCACCATTCTGCTAGTGTGTGCCCTCTAAGGCATGCTAACAATGTAACAAAATAGAGATGTAATCAGCCTGAAAGAGTCCAAAACTCAGTAGGTTAACATAACTTTGTTGATCATACATCTCTAAAGAAGAGTTTTGAAGGTAAGTTTGGCAGTGTAGTGTTCTTCTTGAAGTAGATACACCAAGCACTATACTACTACTTCAGTATTAATATCATGAGTGAGCTAAGAGTTACATACTTAGAAAAATGTGCTCTAGTGACAAAATGGAAGTTTTTTCAAGTCACTTTATGTCTCCAATATGCAGGGGGGGGGAGGAATTTCTTAATGAAATTCATCTACCACCTAATAAATCCACAAATATCCATACCACTGGTGTTGAATTCAAGTCCACAACATATCTGGTATAGTGGATAAGCAGCCTTTGAAAGCCATGGGAGGAAAAACAATTAAGTGGTTTCACTTAAAAGAAGAGAGTGTGAGGAACCGTTTTAGGGAGAGGATGCCAGAGAGGATTTTGGATGGACTAGAAAGTGTACAAGATTGGTGGAGACATAATTCAAAAGCAATTCTAAGCTGTGCAATTGAGGTGCTTGGTGAAACATCCGGAAGAATTAGAGAGCAGAAGGCGGGTTCGTGGTGGAATAATAATGTACAAGAAGCAGTGACAGCTAAGAGGAAGGCAAAGCAGAAGTGGGATGAGTCAAAGCGAGAAGCTGAGAGTTGTTGCACAGGTGAAGGCCTTTAAGATCTTTATGATCAATTAGAAACAAAGGAAGGACAGAGAAAAAATTATCGATTGGCAAAATGTGAAATAAGGCATCAAAGGGCATCTTACATGTGAGGCAGATCAAAGACTCTGGAGGAAGGATATTAAGAAGAGATGTGGATATAAGAAACAGATGGAGAATATACTTTGAAGGGCTTTTGAATGAAGAAAATGCAAGGACTCACAGAGAAGATGAGCAGCCTTATGAGGGGATGGTGCAGAACATTAGTAGAGTTGAAGTGAAGGAGGCTATAAAGAGGGTGAAGAATGAAAAATCGGTGGGCCCTGACAGGATCCCAGTGGAGGCATGGAAGGTACTGGGGGGGAGAGGGAATTGACCTGCTGTTGGATCTGCTAATAAGTTTGTTAACAGGAAAATATACCTGAGGAATGGAGGGAAAGTACTCTTGTCCCCATCTACAAGGGTAAAGGGGATACACAAGACTGTAAGAATTACAGAGGAATAAAGTTGATGTCCCACACAATGAAAATCCTAGAAAGGGTTCTTGATGGAAGACTGAGGAAGGAGGTGGAGATTGCAAAGGAACAATTTGGCTTTGTGCCTGGTCGATCGACAACAGATGCTATCTTTGGGTTACGGCAGATGATGGAAAAGTTTTGAGAGAAGCAACGGGAGCTACATCTAGTATTTATTGATCTGGAGAAAGCGTATGATAGAGTGCCAAGGCAAAAAGTCTGGAGGTGTCTAAGGGAGAGAAGAAGGTACCAGAGAAATGTGTCAGGTTGGTGCAGAAGATGTACAGAAATGTGAAGACAAGAGTTTGGATCTGCTTGGGAGACACAGAAAGCTTTCGAGTGACAGCTTGCTTGCATCAAGGGTCAGCATTAACTCCTTTCCTGTTTAATATTGTGATGAAGGTGGCAATGGAGGAAGTGAGAGACCACGTGCCTTGGACTATGTTGTATGCGGATGACATTGTGCTGTGTGCAGAATCAAGAGAAGAGGCAGCTAAACTGGAAAGTTGGATGGCAGCCAAGAGACAGATCTGGAGCTAGAAGGAAATGTCATCAGGAAGGTCAGTGACTTTAGATATTTAGGTTCAACAGTGAAAGAGGATGGAGAGTCTGAGAAGGAAGTGGGATGCAGGATACAGCAGGATGGAGGAACTGAAAAGAGATGGCTGGAGTGCTGTGTGATAAGAGGGTGCCGATCAATCTAAAAGGCAAAATCTACAGGATAGTAGCGAGACCAGCTATGACATATGCTATGGAAACTGTGGCCCTGAGGAAAAATAACATCAGCAGGATGGAGGTAGCAGAGATGAGAATGCTTAGGTGAATGTGCAGTGTGACTAGAAAGGATTGTCTGAGAAATGCCTATGTGAGGGGAACAGTGAAAGTTACGAACTTAGGAGGAAAGATACAGGAGGCAAGGTTGAGATGGTTTGGTCATGTGATAAGGAGGGAGGATGAGTATGTGGGAAGAAAGGTCATGCGGATGGAGGTGCAAGGGAGGAGAAAGTGCGGGTGGCCAAAGAAAAGATGGAGGGAGATGGTGGAGGAGGACTTGAGGATGAAGAACTTGGATGTAGTTACAGCCAAAGACAGGAGGATATGGAAGAAACTCACTACAAACAGCAACCCTACTTAAGTGGGACAAGCTGCAGAAGAAGAAGAAGATATATTATCCACTAGGTTGCATGAGATATAGATTACATTATGAGACAAAGTAGGATTAAATCTAATATCAAAATTGAAGATATTTAACATAACGCTTTAATTTATGCAGATAAAATTATACTCCTAAATAAATCCAGTACAAGTTTTCTAGACTAACTAAACTGATTCACTGCAATAACAAATTTGGTGTGAAAATCAACAACAATTTGAATTAAATTTGGAAATGAATAACAGAATAAATAAAGCTGATATGATGGGAAGCCAGTTAAATAAAATTATATGGAGTAAAAGAGAAATTAACCAAAACACCAGACTAGCAGTATAAAAAAGACAGTATCCAAACCTATTTTAACTTATGGATATGAGATCTGGGTTAGAAATAAGACAGTCCTAATAGTCTAGAAATCACAGATGTGAGAGTTCGAAAAAAAAGTAGTGGAGTAAATAAATGGCATCAATGACAGAATTATATGAAAAAAAAAAGATATCACAAAGCCTTGATATTATCAGCATTCGAGACTGTGTAGACTAAACTAATCTACAAAATGGCAGGAAAAAGAACCACAGAAAGTCTAAGATCTAGGTGGAATGATGTGAAATGTGATGATACTAGAGTCATAACAAATAAGATTCATTTGAAATAAAACTAGTTAATAATAACTTGATCATGTGATACTATCACAGCACACACACACTAAGTAGCTACCTATCAGGAATTTGGATTGCAAGCAGTCTATTAAATAAAAATAATTAAGGAGTCATCTTGATTCGAAAAAAAAGTAGTGGAGTAAATAAATGGCATCAGAATTGTATGGGGAAAAAAGATATCACAAAGCTTTGATATTATTAGCATCATCTATCTTCTGAAGTAAAATTATCAACTTTACAAAATACTGTCAACTCACGATAACACTGTCAAAATGTCTCAATTAAAGAATGGTTGAGAATGTTATGGTAGTAGAAATTCACCATACCAACTGCCTACTATAACAAACTGTTTCCTGAGGTGATCCTATGAGTTTTCTAAGGTGACAGTTGACTGTGTTTTTCTAAATAACTGAAAATAAAAATATATTTATGCAAAAAACTTGTGTAAATCAAATGTTAAGTTTAATTTGTAAAGAGATAAAAGGAATACCATTCGTGAGTTTATAACTGAATTCAAGTCTGGAGCTTGGTATACTATCCCTGCCAGAATATAATAATCTGCAAGAGGAGTCACTAAAAACAACAATAAAAAAAAAAAAATCTTATTCAGTTATCAAGAACATTTGTATTTAAATAATTCATATATTCTGAAAATTCATAAAAGTGTTTTAATATTTAATAAATGTACTTATTTCAATTATTTATTTAAAAAGGTGGATTTTGATGAAGATATTAAAAAATGCAATTTTATACAGTCCTTAAGCTGTGAAATACCAACAAATGTGCAATTACAACAATTATTATTTTTTTTTTTATATAAGATGGAAACCAACATTTGTTAGAAAAAAAAAATGATTCAAAAATAACACTGCAGAAGTTTCTCCACATGTTTATATTGTAAGAGAACTGTGGTAAGCCATACTTATTTTCATTGCCGTTTGCTTTTTATAATAAAATATGATTGATTTATAAAGTATCAATGGGGTTTTATATAAAAAGACTATTTTTCTTTTCTTTTTTATTACTGCTTGGTTTCGTTCAGTTTCACTGTAGAAAAGGATTAAAAGAAGAATACAATTTCTTGTCAAGTAGAATTTACATTGTAACCAAGCAGAAAAACTTTATACAACCATCTCTGATTCATATTTTAATAATATAGTGATAGATAATGTTACTACTTGCATATAGAAATATAATTTTTGCATTGATTTAGCTTCAGTAGCTTCCCGAGTCTAGCTCTAACCAATGAAACCTCAACAAATGTCAAAACCATTATGGGTAGTGGCCCTTCTCATAATGCATAGCAACATACATATCCAAAAGAATGTGTTTTACAATGTAATACACTGAGGCAATGATGTTAAGTCAACAGCCTCTAAGTGCAACCAGGCTAGTTGTGAAGAAACCTCATGTGCAAACTTTGTATGCTTATACTTGGATAAAGGATTAAAACAAATAATATAATTATTTGTCAGTATATTTAACTTTGTAAAGTAACCAAGCAGGAAAAACTAAAAACTTTCTGCAATTATGAGTACACTCCATCTGGAATGTAAATTTTGCAGAGGTAAAAAGTTTCCAGAAGGGAAAAAATCCCTACCACTTCTACAAAACTAGTGTTGATTGGGGGGAAGGGGGTCTTTCTTTTGCCAGTAATCTTGCAAACTGCATCAATAGTAAATCACTTTCTTGATTCTGAGTGGTTTAACTCTACATTTCAAAATAAAAAGAATGCCTGAAACTAAACTCCAAATTAAGCTTACACTAGATTCATATCACAGCATATCACATATATAACTTATCCTCTTAAATTAACCTAATAACAATTTAGCAGCCAGCCTGGTTGGCCAAGTGGTTAGTGCATCTACTCTCCAGCCAAGATGCTGCAGGTTTGAGTCCTGCCTGGTTGTTTTTGATCGTCTTTCACCTTCTTCTCACACAAGGATATGTATCCTACCAATGCCAGACTCTGTGAGTCTGGCATTAGGAGATTGAAAAGTCGTAATAAGGAAAAATAGGGGACCCTGCATTAAGCAGGAAAAAACACTAGAAAGAAGAAGAAGAACCATTTAACTCATTATGAGATTAAGTCTTCAGACACCTTTATAACCAGAAGAAAAAAAAATTTTATTTACAAAAAGAACACAAATATACACCAATATTTCTTAATAACATAAGCACCAATATATACTTCAAATCACAAATCACTCTTTTTTACACTTCTACTTTCAATTACACACAAACCAACAATTATCCTTTATGGATAAAACTTCTGGAACCCCAGTTTCTTGCTTCCTACAGAACTTTCTCTTAGATTCACAGGAATCCATAAAAATTACTAAAACTTTATCAATAGCTGCATCACTTTAGAATAAATTCACTTTCATATCGAAAGTATCAGCATAGGTCGTTGAAGAAATAACTAAACTTTATCAACAGCTTTAAATCACCTTTCACACTCAGAATACTATTTTTTTTTTTAAAAAAAAAAAACTTTATTGGGCCCATTTATATATGAATGTGAGAACAATAAAGTTTCTTTCAGTTTTAACTGAATAAATCCTATGTGGATTAATTACTGCAATAAGCTTCACACTTATCTCTTTTTATAGATTTCTTCTATCAGTCTTCATATATTGAAACCATAGATTCTCCAACAGCTGAACTTAGTGATGCCAGTTAATGTTCATTTCACTTTTGCTCATGCTCAGAAATACAGTAGAACAACTTCTGCTTGAGTGCATCACTGTGCCCTACCCATTACTGGTTTCATTGTGTTTGAAACAATGATAAAATTCCTTTCATAGTGCAAAACAGATACTTTATTTTAACTTAGCAATGAAAGGAGCAGATATTATGACATTTCTTCATTTTATAATATCTTAAGCAATAAGGTGAGTTCATGTAATTATTCCAGCAACATGAACTATAGCAGCGACTTCGGCTTCTCTCATAAATTGAAAACAATGATTTTTTTTTTAACAATGTAAAAGCACAAACATTTCAAAAATCTGACAGCCCATACAACATTACAATTATACTCTAATATCTAATTTAAATAAATTTATTTTATATCTAAGCAAGACTTCAGTAAATAAAAATAAAATCCCAAAACATTTTGCTCACAACATACAAAAAATAAACAAATGTTTAAATAATAACTTTATAAAATAATACTGTATTATTAACTTCTTAACTTTAAACCCAATTAATTTTTTTTTTAATTTGTGGCATATTTGAATTTTAATATAGATATCCTACACTAGCTAACTCACCTTTAACTGAAAAGCCTTATAAAAGTTCTGTGCATCTCTGGATTTAAATCCTGGTTCTTTCAACCTAGGGACACATGTTCTATCACTTTTGCAACTATGCTCTACACATGAACAGTTGCAAAAATGTTACATAACCAGTACTGGTCTATTATTCTTTTATTTTTTTGTTTATTCTTTTTTAATGACATATCTATTAGAACAAGTGATTTATTTAAATAGTAGCCATATACTGTAAAAAATTATCAGAGGAGATTAAAGCTAGGTGGTGTATTATGTCTAAATATTTTATGTATTTTACTACTGATATTTCTCTCATACTGAGTTTAATCACTGAACTTTTTTATTTCTCAAAGGTAGTAATTTTCAAACAATCATTTCTGGTACAATTATTAATGCTGCTTGGGCTCTACTCAAGAACTATCTGGCAAAAGCAATGTTAGAATGTATTCCAAGAGTCAGGAAGTTAAATAAAGTAAGTGTGAAATGAATGAACAAAAAAAATTAGGCATGCAACTGGGGAGAAGAAGAGGCCATTATGGAGGAAGTGCAAGATGAGTAGTAATAATCTAATGAGAATACAAAGAGCAGATAAGGAAGTTGACTTGCTTGTAAGGGTAGCAAAAGTGTAGTTAAACTAATAATGTCACAATAAAAAATAAAAATAAATAAAAAATTAAATCCCAGAGAGTTTTTTCGATATGTAGCCATTAGCACTGGATAATTATTATTATTATTATTATTATTATTACGGGTATCTCCATGGAGTCAGTAGACTCATCGCGGGAGACCCAAACTAGCAAAACAATATCTGTCATATCTCTTCTTGAATTCATTTACAGATGAAGAGCTCACAACAAAGTCAGGCAATGAATTCCACTCATTCACCACCCTCCAGGCAAAAAACCTTGTTCTGACACCTTTGTTAACCACACTCTTCTTTAAATTCCAGAGATGACCTCTTGTTCTTCCATCACTATCACACAGCTGAAACATTTCCCCTGCATCAATCCTATAAAAACCTTTTAGTAATTTGAATGTTTCTATCATATTCACTTTTGCTCATGCTCAGAAATACAGTAGAACAACTTCTGCTTGAGTGCATCACTGTGCCCTACCCATTACTGGTTTCATTGTGTTTGAAACAATGATAAAATTCCTTTCATAGTGCAAAACAGATACTTTATTTTAACTTAGCAATGAAAGGAGCAGATATTATGACATTTCTTCATTTTATAATATCTTAAGCAATAAGGTGAGTTCATGTAATTATTCCAGCAACATGAACTATAGCAGCGACTTCGGCTTCTCTCATAAATTGAAAACAATGATTTTTTTTTTAACAATGTAAAAGCACAAACATTTCAAAAATCTGACAGCCCATACAACATTACAATTATACTCTAATATCTAATTTAAATAAATTTATTTTATATCTAAGCAAGACTTCAGTAAATAAAAATAAAATCCCAAAACATTTTGCTCACAACATACAAAAAATAAACAAATGTTTAAATAATAACTTTATAAAATAATACTGTATTATTAACTTCTTAACTTTAAACCCAATTAATTTTTTTTTTAATTTGTGGCATATTTGAATTTTAATATAGATATCCTACACTAGCTAACTCACCTTTAACTGAAAAGCCTTATAAAAGTTCTGTGCATCTCTGGATTTAAATCCTGGTTCTTTCAACCTAGGGACACATGTTCTATCACTTTTGCAACTATGCTCTACACATGAACAGTTGCAAAAATGTTACATAACCAGTACTGGTCTATTATTCTTTTATTTTTTTGTTTATTCTTTTTTAATGACATATCTATTAGAACAAGTGATTTATTTAAATAGTAGCCATATACTGTAAAAAATTATCAGAGGAGATTAAAGCTAGGTGGTGTATTATGTCTAAATATTTTATGTATTTTACTACTGATATTTCTCTCATACTGAGTTTAATCACTGAACTTTTTTATTTCTCAAAGGTAGTAATTTTCAAACAATCATTTCTGGTACAATTATTAATGCTGCTTGGGCTCTACTCAAGAACTATCTGGCAAAAGCAATGTTAGAATGTATTCCAAGAGTCAGGAAGTTAAATAAAGTAAGTGTGAAATGAATGAACAAAAAAAATTAGGCATGCAACTGGGGAGAAGAAGAGGCCATTATGGAGGAAGTGCAAGATGAGTAGTAATAATCTAATGAGAATACAAAGAGCAGATAAGGAAGTTGACTTGCTTGTAAGGGTAGCAAAAGTGTAGTTAAACTAATAATGTCACAATAAAAAATAAAAATAAATAAAAAATTAAATCCCAGAGAGTTTTTTCGATATGTAGCCATTAGCACTGGATAATTATTATTATTATTATTATTATTATTACGGGTATCTCCATGGAGTCAGTAGACTCATCGCGGGAGACCCAAACTAGCAAAACAATATCTGTCATATCTCTTCTTGAATTCATTTACAGATGAAGAGCTCACAACAAAGTCAGGCAATGAATTCCACTCATTCACCACCCTCCAGGCAAAAAACCTTGTTCTGACACCTTTGTTAACCACACTCTTCTTTAAATTCCAGAGATGACCTCTTGTTCTTCCATCACTATCACACAGCTGAAACATTTCCCCTGCATCAATCCTATAAAAACCTTTTAGTAATTTGAATGTTTCTATCATATCCCCTCTTCTTCGCCTATCAGCCAATCTCTGCAATCCACAAGCTCTCAATCTATCAATGTAGGGAGCATTTTTTTATATCACTCACCAACTTGGTCACTCTTCTCTGAAACCCTCTCCACAGCCTCCTCATCTCCAAGGAATCCAGGTGACCAGACCTGAGCACAGTAATCCAAATGTGGAAGTATCAATGCTTTATAAAGGGGAATAATAACCTCTTTATCTCTGGATGTCAGTGTGTTTCCTCAACAACCAAGTAATCCTATGTGCAATCTTGGACACCTTAGCAATGTGTCCTCTGAACTTCATCTCCTTATCTACCAATACCCCTAAGTCCCTAGCCTCATCAATCTCTTGGAGTACCTTTCCATCTATGTAGTACACAGCTGGTAATCTTTTAATCCCAAAATGCAAGACTTTACACTTTTCCACATTGAACTGACATCCATTTTCTTTTGCCCATTTTACCAGCTTATTTAAATCCTCCTGCAAACTTTCAACATCAGCTTGATTTTTTATTGCACTACACAACTTTGCATCATCAGCAAACAACTGAATATCTCCCTTTAAGCCGTTTCCTATATCATTTATATACAAATTAAACAACATTGGCCCAAGCACAGAGCCCTGAGGCACACCACTGGTCACCTGCCTCATTCTGGACTCGGCTCCTCCATACACCACCTTATGGTATCTCTCCCTGAGCCATTCTCCTATCCATATCACCAATTTAATATCCATTCCCATCTGCTCCAATTTGCGTAACAGTGTTCTATGGGGTATCCTGTCAAAAGCCTTAGCAAAATCCAGAAGTACCACTGTGTAGCCAGTTCCTTTGTCCAACTCTGATGTTATTCTATTATGGATAGTTAATAGATTGCTAAGGCAGGATCTACCTTTAACAAAACCATGTTGGCCTCTATAGAGTATCATATCCTGATCCACCCATTCTTGAATTTTGTCTTTAACCAACTTTTCCAATACTTTTACCACTACTCCTGAGATGGTGATTGGTCTGTAATTCAATACTGCAGTTTTAGAGCCACCCTTATGCAAAGGAACCACTTTGCCTAACTTCCACTCCCTAGGGACCATACCAGAGTTCAAACTTAAATTAAATATCCAGGTAAGAGGGGTTGACAATTCATTTGCACATTCACGCAACACCCGAGCTGATATTCCATCTAAGCCTACCGCAGTGTTTGCATTTAAGTTTCGCAATATATTTAATACCTCTGATTCTTTAGCTTCAATTCTCACATTAGGTATTGCTATAGGTATAGAGATATCCTCACTTGGGTGATAGACTTTTGAGAAGTGATCACTCAGTAACTCGACTATTACATCTGATTTTGTCACCTCAATACCATCAGCACCCACTAAGGTTATCCTTCCGAAGTCATTCTTCCTCTTACTTGCCACATAGCGGAAGAACTCTTTGGGATTACCCTTGATCTCTTTGGCTAAGGTCTTCTCATAATCTGATTTAGCTTTTCTTACTATGCTGGTAACCTTCCTAGCTTGAGCCTTGTACTGCTCATGGGTGTCCTGATCGCCCTTCTCCTTGTAAATTCTCCATAACATTTTCTTTTTTTTGTAGTTCAAGCTTGATACTACTGCTCATCCATCTAATGCCTGCCTTGTTTGACCTCCTGACCATGGGGACACAATCTGATATTGCTTTCCTCAGATACCCACTGATTTTATCCCAAGCACTGCTAACATCTTTCCCTTGCAATATGTTCTGCCATGGGATGGCTGCAAGCTCACTCCGAAGCTTGTTATAATTGCCTAACCTGTAGTTTCGTACATACCCCTTCTTAATAGAAAAATCCACAGATTTTGCAACCTCCCAAGTCAATACCACATGATCGCTTTCACCAACTGGAGGTAACGAGGTCACCTTACTTATGCACATAACCTCTGAACCAATAACCAGGTCCAACACTCTCACACCACGTGTCCCTTCAGTTACGTGCTGTTTCAAGTAATTATCTCGTAGCAGATGTGTGAACTCCATTTCCTTTTTGCTACGTGATATTTCCTCCTTCCAATTGATATCACCATAATTAAAATCCCCCATAATAATCACTAAGCCTTCACTCATTGCACTAAGTTGCTGATGCATGAATTCAATATCTCCCCCTGTACTCCCTGGCCTATAGCAGCATCCAACTGTATATTTGGTTGCGTTGGTCACTATTTCGCACCAGACTGCCTCAAATGAACTCTCATTCACATGTCTATCATCATGATATACTACTTTCTTTGGCTGCAACACATCAGCTATCATCAACAGTACTCCTCCTCCTGTTCTATCTTCTCTATCCTCCCTGAAAATACTGTACCCATCACATTCAATTCCAGTGACCACATCTTCTGCTGACAGCCAAGTTTCACTAATGCCTACAACTTTTGGTGAGATTTCACTGACTAATGCCAAAAATTCTTCTCTCTTATTTCTAATGCTTCTAGCATTGGTATACAAAAATTGCAGATTCCCTCTAGATCTTGTACTGGCTTTAGAACTGATATATAAGTCACTAACTACCGTAGTCCTATGCCGATTTTTTCCCCCTCTCTTCTGCAATTTATTCTGCCTATAAGGATCAATAAATACACAATCAGTGCTAAAGTTTCTCTCTCTTACACTCAACCTTTTCAATATTAGTTTCCCTGCCCAATAACTTCAACCTGTTCAGAAAACAATAACTTCTTCAATCTCTTATGTCCTTCCATGTTAAGATGCAGTCCATCTCTAGCATACAACTGCCTTTTTCCTTCAAACACACTCCAAACATCAACAAACTCCAGACCTCTTTTTCTGCACATTCTTGCAATCATATCATTCATTATCATTGCTCGTCTACTTAACTCGTAATTGTCAAAACGAGGCAGCACACACACTATTCTCCCATTGACACTTTTCCTCTTCACAATATCTAATAATGTTCTTAAATCTTTTCCTACCCGATTTATACTACCTCTCAGGTCATTCGTACCCACCATAACTATCATCTTGTCTGTTTCATGCCCTCTCTTTATTGCTAAAGCCACTCTTTCTATTGTACCATCAGCCAAGCACTCCTCATGCATACCACTCTCCATACCCTTAATCATAGAATCACCATATATTTTACCACTATTAACTTCATTCAAGTTCACACTCATGGACTCATTCTCTACACTATTCAGCATGACTCTCCCAGCTTCATTACTCAACTCTCTATTACTTACCCCCCCACTCTCACTACATCTCATTTCTTCTTGGCCACTTGTGGTTTTATTATGTTGACTCCCAATCACTCCCATACTATTTATTACTGAATCATTCACCAAAGACTCACCCATATGTAATCCAGTTCTAGTTACTTCAGCTAAAGTAATCTCTATAGTCCTAATTTCTCTGTTTAACACATTAAACTCAGCTTTAACTTCCAGTATCTCCTTACCGATCACTTCCACTTCCTCATGAAGAAGATGAAGGTCATTTTTCATTTTCATAAACTCCCGCCGAAGTTCTTCCGCTACGGTCCCGATGTCAGCTTCCATTCCTAAACGCTCCAGCCTATCCCGACACTTCTCACATACGTCGACATTTTCTTTCTTTTCATTTTGCCAGACCGACCACAGATCCTTCACATTTTTCGGTGCATACATGTAGCAGTTTCCGCAACGCATCCATTGCGAAAAATCTAACGCTGAGCCAGCCTTTCGTGTAATAGTAGAAGTCCTGCGCGCCGCTGACGTACGTTTCTTGTTGGACGCCATCTTTACACGTTGATATAGTGAAACAAACGGCAGTGAAAACACAATATATACAACACAGTTCTAAACAATAATACCACTGAAGGACACTTGTTTCTAACCGATGCACAATTTTAGCACAATTTGTGACAAAAAGCCACACTATATTTAACTTTAAAAACACGTTTTCTAGACTAGCTTAACTCGACCGCCACATTTACCAAGGACACTAGCGCCACCAACCATAGATGTGCCAGAAAAATTCACAGACATCAATTATATTTTGTTTTGTCAGCCTGTACATGTTATTCCTCAGCTCTGGCCAGACAGACCTTTATTTCATTCAAATGTGCTATTTCAAAACCTCACAAAAAATTATCTTGTTATCTCAATTTCCATTTTTGTTACATTGCAGAGATGAAATCTTGCAAAACATTTCGAAGTTATACTAAACAATAACTCTGCTTTCACTTCACGGAAGTTAATAAATTTTGACATTTAGTATATGTTCATGCAAATCAATTTTGGATACAATTAGACACTGACTCACAAAATGACTAACTTGATAGAATTTAATGAAATGTGATATTTAAGATCTCAACTAAAATTTCTCACATCAACTCAACTTTGGCTTTAATCAGATCATTTTCAGATAAAACTAAATGTTCAGAGTGCAAAAACCAAAAATGGTTCTAGGTTCAGTTATTGTGATAATGAATGAAATGCTATACAAGAAGATGATTATGAAAGGCATCTTTTTATGGTTATCTCTGATAATTTCTTCATTGATTTAAGTTTTTAAGTTTTCTGCTTTTGAAGGGCTTGGTTGCTATTCATTTTCAAGCACAAGAATAGATAAAACATAAAAGAGAGCTTGGCTGTAGACTGAAATTCCACTATGTCCATGGATTTTTATGGATGCATTTAGGTGGAGATGATTTTCTTTGTCCAGTGTGAGACAACTATTACTGGAAGCTGAAATGGCTTGTAAATGTTATGTTTAGTTTTTAGAACAGAGTTTCCAGCTTATCTAATCCTTAGCCTATCCACAGGACTAATATTAATGTACTAGAAGCCAAAAGCCTTTTGTGAGTGGCAGTCACTTAAGGCAATGAAGTGAGAACAGACATTACTTTAAACTGTTATTACTAAACTCATGCATAGTCGATCAACTCACAGTGCATCAAGTGCTAAGCACAAACTCATTCACTATAATGAATTACTGAGAAGTCCTAGCCAAAGTAGCAACACTACTACTATAATTTAAAGGAAATTCACTATAGCAAACTTTCCTCTAACAAACAAATGCTCTAGGCCCTACAATTTTTTCTACAGTAAGAGTTCATTTCAGATCAGGCCTAAGTATCTATTTAAAAATATCAAATTCTAAAAACTCTTTGTTTCTGACTGAAGTCGTGTTAGATCAACATAATTAAAATGCTAGCATGAAAATTATATCAAGATAAAGTCAAATTTTCATAAATCAAAACTCTTATATAAGATTTACCTTGTGTTGGTGAATGCCTGTGTTGTTTTCTAATCACATAAAGAATAGGTTCTTGAACATGTAGAAGATAGTATTCCAGGCCAGTCATATTTCTAATGAATTAAAACACTTTTAAAAATTAATTTATTGTGCCACTTGCTAAAAATGCAATCAAATCTTCACTACAGCAAACACTTACTATACCAAAAACTCTTGGCAAAAATAATAACATAATATCACATTATTCTAAAAGAAATTCACTGTGACAAACCTTCCAGTATAATCAACTATTTGTTGGCCTTCAGGAGTTTGCTATAGTGGGGAGTGACTATAATATGCATATGTTATAGTCAATCATAACTGAATATAACATATATATGCATTCATGAACCAGTAATCATAACTAATGTTACCTACTGCATTGGTTATAAATATTACACTAAAATTGAATTTATATGGAATTAGAAATCTGAAAATAAAAGAATAAATTATAATAATCACCTGTGCTAATATTTATTTATGATTGATATAAGGTATCCCAAAAATACTGTTATAGCAAACAGTATAAGAAAGTTCAGTGTTAGTATACTGGAATTGTTTATTTGAAAGATCAACACATGTAGGTATTCTGCAGAAGAAAGAAGTTCAAAATTACCATCAGAATCCCCAATTTTGATGAATACATCAACAATGTAGTTTTTCAGTCCTGTCTTCTGCAGGTTTCACAGTCATGTATTATCTTTTATCATACATTCTACAGAAAGATATAATTATTATTATTGCACGAGCACCTCCTCGGAATCCTAATGCTCACTATAGGATTTCCAAACTATCAACACAATATTTATCATACCTCTTCTTGAAACCATTAACAGACAAAGCACTCACAGCTGACTTGGACAACCAATTCCATCCATTCACCACTCTTCATGCAAAAAAAACCCTAATCCTCACACCCTTGCTAACTACATTCCTACCCAACTTCCAGGGTCAGAACCTTTTGTTCTGTCCACTCTAGCCAAGATTTAGTCCACTATTATTGCACATGCACCTCCCCGGAATCCTAATGCTCACCATGGGAGATCCAAACTATCAACACAATATTTATCATACCTCTTCTTGAAACTATTAACAGACAAAGCACTCATAGCTGACTTGGGCAACCCATTCCATTCATTCACCACTCTTCAAGAAAAAAAAACCCCTAATCCTCACAACCTTGCTAACAACATTCCTACCCAACTTCCAGGGACAGAACCTCTTTTTCTGTCCACTCTAGCCAGGTGCTGAAACATGTCTCCTGCATCGATCCTATAATATCCTTTAAGTAACTTAAATGTTTCTCTCATACTCCCCCTTTGTCACTAATCAACCAACTTTTGCCATCCATAAATCCTCAATCTAACCCATATGGAGCATTCCACAGACCACTCACCATCTTGGTTACTCACCTCTGGATCCTCTCCACCACTTCCTCACCCTCAAGAAACCCAGGTGACCAGACCTAAGCACAGTAATCCAGATGTGGTCATATCAAGATTTACAAAAAGGAATTATAACTCCCTTATCTCTGCTTGTTATGTTATGTTTCAAATGGCTGGAATTGCAATGTCCAAGGTGAAACAATCTTGTTTCAATGATGTTCACACTAATCCCCCCCCCCCAACAAAAAAGCATGAATATTAGCTTTATTGGAGGAACAAAAAACAGTCTTCAAGTTATAATACATTCATCACTATCATCATCATGCATGAGGCTCAATGTCTTTTAGACATCGTTACTCTGTGACTTTTCTTATTACAATGATGTGATAAGAAAACATGACAGCTTAAAATATTTAGCAAAATCAAATGCTACTTCATTAATTGATAAGGATTAACAGAAGTTCTTCACGTGCACCTGTATCTGTTTACTGAGCCATTTATTTCAAAGTCTGCATATTTAATGAAAATATTTTGAAGATGGTTTGATGTCATGAACGCAACATGTTTGTGGCAAAATGTGTTTGAGGAGAGACTGAACATGAAATAACAAGGTATGAATTTGTAGAAAGTGTAATATTTTGTTAGACTACAAGTTATCAGTGAATGCCAAACAGACTGAAGGAATGAAAGTTTGTGTAAATGGGGTAAGTGAGTGAGGGAGTGAAAGAACATATGCATGAAGAAATGAAAATAAGTGGATATGGAAGTGAGAAGAAGTAGGAATGAAGAAACTACAGAATGAGAGAGAGAGAGCAACAGAGTGAAATTGCCAGAATGCAAGATTTGAAGAGAGAGTTGCTCAAAATAAAACGAGGAATATGAGAAGTGATATTAAACATTTAGCAGAAGCAAATGAAGTACAAAAGGATAGAATGAAAGGAAAAAAAAAAGATAAACAGAATAGCAATGTATGGAGATTCCATTATTAGAGGTTTAGTAATGAGAGAGACCATATGGTCTGCTTTCTACAAGGGAGAATGAGCAAGACAATTCATGCTTTGGATATGAGGAGGAAATGAGTAAGAGAGTTAGTGGTGGTGGTGGTGGTGGTAGGGACAAATTATTTAATTGAACATAAGGAGAATGTAAGGATGGATATCAGTAGGTTATTGAGGAGAGCAAAAGATAACAGTATAGTGGGAAAGGTTGTTAGTGTGTTGCCAAGGTATGACAATGATGAGTTGAGACAAACAGTAAGAATCATGAATGGTATGCTGGCAGAGCTGTGTGAAGAGAAGGGAGTGCAGTCTGTAGATGTGTGGCATGTGTTGGAGGAAAGAACGGATTTGTACAAAAAGTGACGGATTGAATTTCAATGGCTTTGGAGTGAATGACCTGAAGAAACTATTAGTAGAAGTAAGTGCAGCATGTGTGATGCAAGCAAGAGATCAGAAGAAGTAAGAGGTGGAGTGAAAGATCAGGAGAGTGGAATGGAAGAGACTAAAGTGCTTGACAATGGAAACAGTAGTAGTGTGAGAGGTGAAGAGAGAACAGGAATGCCTTGGGTGGACAGGGAGAGTGGATGTTGGAAAGAGTAGTGAATGTGTGTGTGTGTATAGGGATGATCAGCATAAGAATAGAATGGAATGGATCAGGATGTGTGTGTATCTGTAGGGGAGGGGGTAGTAGTTGAGAACATGGAGATATATGGAACAAGCCAGTATAAAGGTGATTGGGCAAGGGCAGGGCAGTGGAGAAATCAAAACCAACAGGTGTCTTGGTGAAGGACATTCCAATGGGAATAAAAATGGAAAGGTATGACTTTTTTTTTTTTAAGAGGAACAGAAAGAACAAGAAGGGACAGGGAATGCTGCTGATGATAGCATGGAATTATGTCCACATAAGGTGGACATGAAAGAGGGAAAGATGGTGTGAGGGAGAGGTTAACAGGAAGAGATATTTAGTTGGATGTTGCTATAGGCCAGGGAATATAGAAGATGGTGAAGAAATGTATAAGCAACTTGGGTTAGGGAAGGATGATTTTAATTATGGCAGTATAAACTGGAACAAAGAGATAGCATTTGCAAATAAGGAAAATGAATTTCTTGAAACAACTGTCTCGGGCAGTATGTAAAGGAGGGCACGTGAAGATTGAGAGTTTCAAATCTGATCATTTCATCAGAGGATGTAATTGTGAGTGGGGTATCGCACTTTCCTTCAGTTGGTGAGAGTGATCATGAAGTGATCACTTGTTGTAGCTAACATTATTAAGATTTCTGTGAGGAAATGATATATGTGGAATTATTACAAGGCTGATGATTATGAGAAGCTTAGGAGACAACTTGGAGGTACGGCATGGAATGAAGAGTTGAGCAGAAAAGAAATAAATGCTACTTGGAAACTGACACAGAGAGATACTTAACAGCATCAATGTGTGAATGTATTCTAATGGTCAAAATGCTGAATAAGGTAGGTGTCAAGTGGATGAATTAGGGGGTTAAGCACGAAATCTGGAGAAAGAAGAAGAGGAAGGCACTTTGGAGGCAGCACAAGATGAATAATCATAATATCAGTTGCATGAAAAGCATAAAGAGCAGGCCAGAAAAAATGCAGTACGAGTAGAAATTAGCATCTAGGCCAAGAAAAATCCTTGTAAGTTTTTTCAATATGTGGCAAGTGGAAAGAAGAATAATTATGGCATGATGATGTTAACGGATGAGACTGGTAACAGCTGCAGAGCACACAGTCGAGGTATTCGGTTAGCGGTTCATCAGGATGTTTCATCCTCAGTGTGAAATCAGAAGCTTAAGCCTAAAGAAGGAAATTAGGGAAGATTTACTGGTGAGTGAGCATGAGGTATATGAGGAGTTAAGTAAGCTAGATGTCAATAGGACAATAGGATTTGATGACATATCATCATGTGTCTTAAGAGAATGTTCTAGGGAGTTAGCATCAGTCTTGGCCTACCTGATTAACAAGAGTCTTGTAACAGCACAAGTCCCAAAGGAGTGGAAGGAAGGTAAAATTGTTCCACTTCACAAAGGTGGTGATAAAGCTAAGGCCACAAATTATAGGCCAATCTGTATATCTGGAGTTGCAGGTATTGAAAAGGTTAGCGAGAGCTAGGACACAAAATTGGGTTAATAACATCAATCAGTAATCGTTGTGTTTGTCAGCATGGGCTTGTTAAAGGGAGGTCATGTTTTACCAACTTGCTTATGTAAAAGGTGATGAATGCATATACAGTGGTATATTTAGATTTTAAAGGGCTTTTGATATACATTGCCACACAACTGGCAATCTAAAACATGTACTCCACTCTAAACTGGAATGGACCAGATTGGATAGGAGACTGGCTCTCAGGCACAGTCACAATTTCAATGAAAAGGGATTAATTCAGTTCTGACTGTTCTATTTTCTGTAAATAATGCTCTGTTTTTTTTGGTTTGTGTTCCACTAAATATTCATTGAAAGTATTACTATGGGTGCATACTTCATGTAGATAATTTTACTCTTGCCACAAATTCCTCATTATACTTCGACTTTTTAATGCTACTTGTTCAGTTAGGTGATGTAACACCCCTTCTCAGTTATAACATCAAACAATAAGCAAATAATACTTTTTTCAAAAATAAAGTGCTATTAGTCTGCACGGTTAGCCTAGTGGCTATGTACGCTTTGCAACCATATGCTTGGGGAAGGAGTGTCCTAGGTTCGATTCCCGTCGATGATGTGAGGAGCTCAAGGATCTTCCTCAGCCATAGCCAAGTTAGCCAGTCTTGGGTGTGGGAAGCAAGATTTCCCCCCCTAATTTATCTGGGGTTTTTCATCCCACAAGCAGGCAAACTGGCCCCATGAACACACAGTCATAAGATACCTCCAGGAATAAGGAGTAACCAACCTATTCCATAGGATTTCGGTTCCGAATGCCTACACAGTAAAAAAGTGTAGTAGATCTGCATATGAACGTAAATTAGGAAAGTGTTATTATTAGAAATGTGTTTCATTACATTTGGATGTACATGAATGCCAAACACACACAAGACAGTTCAAATATATTAAGCCATGGATTTTACTCCATCATGAGAGATGGCAGTGAAGTGCCCTCTTATTTAAAAAAAAGAAAGTACATCTTTTTTTTTTAAATCTTGAGGGACATTAACCAATTTTAAATATAAATGGACATTTCAGCAATATTTATACTGAGCTACAGCAAAAAGAGAATTAGGCCTTGTGTGTAAAATCCATTTATATCGAATATAAAACTTCATCCCTCACTGTTTGAAAATGATACACTTTTTTTTTTACTATAGGTTAATGATTATGCATAATGGATAATAGATGATAAAACCTTTACAAAGTCGCTCAAAATTCTACTAACAGCCACCTTAACTAAGATATCAAACGTCACCAAGCCTCCATACCTCAGTCAATGACAAAGCTCTTTGGATAGGAAAACCTGAGTATAAATCTGGTCTAGGATGTGTGAAGAACCTTTATAAGGGTGCTTTTTTCAATTGCAGATGAGTTAGCTAGTCTCATATGGAAGTGGCACACTTTTTTCCCTCTTGGAAACTCATAACTTTTGTACTGCAAAAACAGGCAAATTAACCAGAAAAATGACTGGTTTGTGTGTTTTGCAAACATAACATATTAGTCCCCTTTACTTCAGCTGTAATTCAAAACAATCCCTTGTCATCGGTGATGCCACTGTTTTCAAGTAAGTGTGCCTGAAATTTGCTAACCTACACCCAGTTAATTATTAAAGGGATACTTTTCTGGCAGGAAGATATGTTGTCTAGACCTACAAGCTGGTAGGTAACCTTCACTATCTGATAATACTATCTTCTTTGTCAGAAGCCTGAAGTTATTGATGCCATGTTTGGTCCCAGTCTGAATAAAACCCTTCAAGGACAAACATATTATAACTTTCTTCATTTGATGGTACAACATTAAAGTGGATGAACCTGATTGAAGGAGAATTTCTGAAAAGATGGCACATAATGCTGCTGCCACCCATTTTGCTTATTAAATATAAATGGACACTTCAGCAATATTTGAGCTGCAGCAAAAAGAGAATTAGGCCTTGCGTGCAAAATTCATTTAGATCAAATATAAAACTTCATCTCTCACTGCTTGAAAATGATATTTTTTTTTAAATACAGGTCAATGATTATGAATAATGGATAATAGATGATATCATTTACAAAGTAGCTCTAAATTCTATTAAGAGAATCAATCTGGTATTATATGTAGCATGTTATGACAAGACCGTGGATTCTCTTTATCTAACCATAAAAAAAAAAGATGATATCATTTACAAAGTCACTATAAATTCTACTAAGAAACTCAATCTGGTTGTATTGTATGTAGCATGTTGTGACAAGACTGCAGATTCTCTTTATCTACTCATAAAAATGAAAAACAATTACAACATCATAGTTAAAAAAAATAATAATAAAAATAAATTCCACACATTCACTTCAATATTCATGACATAAACACAAGTATAAATAAAAGACACATTCTCATTTACAGGCATCCAGACGTGATCTGTTTCTGATTATATCTCAAGTTGCAGTTATGATCACCACTGCTATACATCCTGTCAAAATTATACTCTGTGTACTTATTACTACTATAAAGATAACATAAAGGCATTGGTGACTTTGTACAAGCTAATATTCCACCAGAGAATGCCCAATGTGTAATATTCTCTTTTTTGACCTCTGGCTTAAGGTTTCCTTGCTCCATTCTGTAACATTCATTATTGTTTCTACTATTTCCCAAATTCTGAGAAGCATTCTGTTGTACTTGAGTGCTCAATTTTATTAAGTTCAACTACCCAAACAACTTCAACTGGCTCCTTTTTCCAGTTCCATAAAAGTTCAAAGAGATGCTGAGATCTGTAAGCAATGATCAAATCCAAGTTGTCCATTGATCAACTAGAACATCAGACAACCCTTTCCACTCTTGATTTCTCATCAAGTAGTTCTCCTTCCAAATACCAGTCATTCTCCTTCTGGTAACCAAGACCATAATTCTGTGTAAGTTTCCTCTCCTATGAGAGATACTTTCCTCAACCACTCTTAATCCTGAGTTCTTTGACAATACAATGATGCCAAGTTGATTTTCTGAAATCTACTCTTTTTATTAAACGAACTATTCCCACTCTCCTGATCCAAATATGTGGTCTGATCAAGTGACAGAAATTATTTTTGCTGGAATGAAAGTACAGGAATAAACATAATTCCTGTCCACTATTCAAATTTTGGTTTTTCAACAAGTGTCAATGCAGTCCAAGAAAAATATTCAGCCTACTGCAAGTGCTTTGAAAAATTCCAGTTTCATTTTTAGTCTACAGGGAAGTTAAGCAAATTTATTTTATTACATGAATTCCACAACCCTACTGTACATTGGTACTGTGAGTGGCTAGGGGTTATATAAATAAATTTCACCCTAGAGATCAAATATGAAAGACACTTCAGGTTTCTAGTTAGCACAGTGATCACACACTACGCAATGAAAATCATCTAACCAGCAAATTGCAAAATAATCATCAAACAATCCAAATTAAACTTCTAATAATCCAAAATGCTTCTTACAAATGGCAATCACACTTTCTGATACCTTGTAAAAGCTACTGTGTGCAACTTCTGTCAATCTGTAATCAATTTGGAGAGAGGGAGGGAGGGAGAGAGAGAGAAAATGAAGGCCTTCACTCTCTTTTATCTGGATATAGTAACAACACCTAAAGACCAAGCTGACCTCAATTTTTCTCCTTCAAATCCTGCACAGATGACCACTGCAAGTCATATGCAACCATATACCAGAAAGTTTACACTACATACCTCCTGTGGCTTTTCTCCAAAAAGATATCAGAATAATCTTGAACTAGATATAAAGATAATCATAATATCCTTCTGGTATATGAAATATCTTTTTAATGAAGAAAAGATCATACTACTATGATCTTTTCTTCATTTTCTTTCTTTCTTTTATCTTCTTCTTTTTTTGATAAAAACTGTTGGACAAAACAATGGTTGTTGATCACTGCAATGACTAAATTTACATAAACATTAAAACTATAGTGGTTATCGTGGAGTCAATATTTTATTACCACTTACGTTAACTGTTCAGCACTAAGCCTTTGCATCTTCACAATTTCATTGTTGCATGTTCTGTCATAAAATGGATTGGTTCTTTCAGAGAAATAATCCATGACATTACTGGGATTTAGGATAGGAATCCAGGCACTATCATGCCAAGATATATATAATGGGTTATCTGCAAAACAAATAGCAAATGACAAACAATTAAATGAAAGGAACGCAGAGCATATAATATTAATATAAGTTATGATCAAGCTCCAGTAGTACAACTTCTATATAATTTTAAGAACACAGATAGATCAGAGTGGGATCGTTTTGAATTACACCAAAGCAATGAAAATTATGAGGCTAATGTATTATGCCTGGTAATTATGTGTACATTAATAATACCTCAATCTGTTTTCAAGTCTGAATCAGAAATGCACAACTGCTGCCAGAGCTGGATAGCAAAGTATTTGAAGTTCCTTTGAAAATTAGTATTTGTTAGCGGAAGTACATTTCTGCCCAACTCTAAGTGTTGTCCTTGTTATCTTATAACATATGTTATCCATATGCACAGCAACTGTTACCCTTAGGCATCATACTAAGGAATAGCCAATTACTAATTGGCTATCCATTCAATGCTAATCCTAAGTGGCTATAATTTTTATCTGTTAATGTTTTTTATTCAGAAGCAACATTTCAAAATAAAAAAAGATTAACAGATAAAAACTTCAGTCACTTGGGATAAGAATCTCCCAAAGTGCTAGTATGGATGAGCCAACATTCTAATTTAAACTAGGATGATATAAACCAGATGTCAGAGCTTTTCTTAACCAATTGCTCATGCTTAAAATGGTTTATATGTTTTATGTTATCATCTAAATAAACAGTAAAGTTTTTATATTTGGGAAATATCAATATTACTTATGCAATATCAATATTACATATAATGCATTTCCACATTATGTACAAATAATATTGTAGTTATACAATTAAGTACACCAAATATTTGTACTTGAATTATATGTAATCAAAAAGGTCTAATCCGGAACCAAATCTTATTTCAAAATGAGTTCATTTCCCAATTCATAACTTTGAATTTGAGCTTTGGGTTAGCTGCAGAAATGGAAAATTTAAACTTAATAAATTAATAATATATAAATAATTACTTATTGCTTATTTAATTTTATACTTTAGTCTATTGAGGGTTAGGTGCTTTTGGGTTGGTTCCAAAGTTATTTTAAACTTATATAACAGTACTATTATATTTCTTCATTTAAATTAAATTGTGCTATCACTGCTGAAAATATTAGAATAAGAACGTAGGTGCATTCTACATATTCTTTATTTATCTCATTTTCCTTTTACCCTCTTTTACCTTGACGTGTCGAGGTTTTATTAATCATTGGACCTAAAACGGTTCATAGGATAAAGTGGTCAGCCCTATGCAAGGGTGTATCCTATGTCCATAGCGTTGAGTTCTCAAGGCTGGTTTGCCTGCTTTGTGGGATGAAAAACCCCAGGATAAACTGGGGAAAAAAACCTACTGTCCACACCCAAGACATCAAATGCCCAACATCAAATGATTGCAGAAGCAATCATTTGATGTTGTCTGCAAGGATAGAAAAATCAGAACTTCATGGTGGACACAGCAAGTAAAAGAGGCAGCGAAGGAAAAGAAGAAAGCATATCAAAAGTTCCTGGTAAATAAGTCAGCTTGTGCTCTTAGAGAATAAAGAGACAAATATATGGAAGCTAAACACTGTGTAAAATTAGCTAAACAAAAATCATGGGAAGACTTTGGTAAGAACATAGAAAATAAATATCAAGAAGGTGGCAAGATATTCTGGAGGTTGTTGAAGAAGCTCAGAAATGGAGGAAAGAGTCTGTAAAAGGAATTAGAGACGATAAAGTTGATGTGAAAATTGGATAAAACGATATCCTTGAAGTATGTAGTAATTACTTCGAAAAATTGCTAAATGAAATAAGCAGCGATAGCACAGTGGTAAAAAATCCTCAACAGGCATATAGACAGGAATAGACATCCATACTTGAAGTAGAAAAAGCCATCAAAGGCTTGAAATGTGGAAAGGCAGCAGGAGTAGATGATATTCGACCAGAAATGTTGAAGTATGGAAGTATAAAAGTCTTACAGTGGCTGCACTGCATAGTTCAGAAGGCCTGGACAGAGGAACGAATTCCTGATGATTGGAGCAGAGCTCTCATAGTACCCATATATAAAAAGGGAAATAAAACTGAATGAGAATTACAGAGATATTTCTCTACTCAGTGTTCCTGGGAAGATTTATCCAAGTATACTTGAGAAATGGTAGAGAAGAATTGTGGAAGAAACGTTTGGTGAAGCACAAGCTGGATTCAGGCCAAATAGAAGCCGTCAGGATCAGATATTCACTTTACGACAAATAGTTGAGAAAGCATGGGAATATAACAAAGATCTGTATTTAAGTTTTGTAGATCTGGAAAAGGCATATGACAAGGTGACAAGAGAGAAGCTATTCAATACGCTACAGTTATATGGTATCAATGGGGCATTATATCAAGCAATAATGAGTCTTTATTTGAGTTGTAAATCAGCAGTTAGGATTGAAGGAAGTACAGGAAGATGGTTTAATGTTAAATCTGATGTGAAACAAGGATGTACATTATCCCCTCTGTTATTCATTATCTATATGGATCACATTATGAAGGAAAGTGGTATTAAACCAGATATCAAAATTGGAGATGTTAATCTCAGCTCTTTGCTTTATGCAGACGATCTTATACTTCTAAATAAATCTGCTACAAGTCTGCAAGATTCCCTGACTAAATTGAATAACTGTTGTAATAGATTCGGTATGAAGCTCAGAAATAACAAGACAAAGAAAATAGGCAGAATCATTGAAAATGTCAACTGCATTGTGAATGGTGAACTTATAGAAGTAAAACATTTCGGTTACTTAGGCACAATTTTAAGTGAAGATGGTAAATTAAATATGGAAATAGACAACAGAATCAACAAAGCTGGTATGGCAGGAAGTCAACTGAATAAATTTATACGAAAGAAGAGAGAAATTAGTCAGAATGCTAAATTAGCTATGTACAAGACAGTGTTCAAACTAGTTTTAACTTATGGATCTGAGAGCTGGGTCAGAAGTAAAACACTTAACCAAAGACGAGACCACAGATATGAGAATCCTGAGAAAGATTAGAGGCATGAACAGATGGCATCAATGGCAATATCATATTAAAAACGAAGATATTAGGAAAGAACTTGACATTGTCAGTATCCAGGAATGCGTTAGCAGAGCTAATCTCAGGTGGTATGGTCACTTAAATACAATGGGAGAGGAAAGATAAGTAAAACAAGTGTTCTCTGCCAGGTGGGCAGGAAAACGACGGAGAGGAAGACCAAAATATAGGTGGATTGATACGGTAAAAAATGCCTTAGATGATAGAAATATAAGATCTGGTAATGTTGGAGTCTTGACCAGTAACAGACTGATTTGGAGGAAAATTATAGATAGGAAGTTAGTAATGATGTAAATTTTTCATGTAGTACTATCATATCTTGTACACCCCTTGAGATAAAATGGCAGGAATTTGATGATGATGATCATTTGAATTTCATCAGTGTCAAATAGTCATCATAAAAGAAAGGAACAGAGAAAAAAAAATGGGGGGATGCATGTACCTATATTATGGAGTCCTGGTTGAAAAGGAAAGGCAATAGTTCTTTTCAAAATATAGGTGAATCGCTTTTATTTTCTTTTGTCCTCTTAAATTTTGAATAGCCATCCTCAGTGACAATTCAAAATGGCCAAGACATATCTATTTTTCTGAATTAATTATTGCTTTTCTTATTTAATTTTATAATTTGGAGTGAGGGTTTAGGTAAGCCAGGGATAGTTCTAAAGTTATCTTAAGTTAAGCCAATGAGTACTAATTGTATCTGAGGAGCAGCATGAGTGCAACATTCAGAAATCTTGAAGGATATTGAACAAATAAGTTATTTTATATACAAAAAAGCCTGTTATTCCTTTATTTATATAAACCAACTATTTTCTTTCATAGAACGTGAACATATGAAAACATGCAAATACAGTAATGGAAACATTACAGTGACATCTGCTCAACGACATTCATATCAATTTTGGGGCCCTGCTCTCTATATCTATCCCAATCTCCCTTAATGCAGGATCCTTCTGCCATTTTGATAGTTTAACAATATGAATTCTCTAAAGCATTGGTTTTTAACCTTTTTCTGAAGACATGCCTAGCATGAAGGTACATAACAAAGCAGGAAAGTTTTTTTTTTTTTTTTCATTTCTCCATCATCTCTGATTAATATTAACTCCACCTCTGACAAATTTTTTCAAGAAATTTTATCATCATCACATTTTAATGGAATTAAAAGATCCGAACATTGAATAATAATATGATAACAATCACAAGGTGTGACTGTCAAGGTAATGGAGAAGTCGATTAAAGACAAAATTCAAGAATAAGGATAGGAATAGGATAACATATGAAGGAAGGGGGATAGCATCAGTGGCCACTCAGGATTTAATCTTGGGGGGGGGGGGGGGAGTTGAGTAGAAGATTTAAGAATACATACTACTCATTGCAAATGACCTATGACTGAGCATCTGCAGTGATTGCCAATACATGATACCCGTGATCTCTGGTCCGGCTCGGACAAACAAAGTATCGCCCGAGCACTACTTCGTTCGCCTTGCGTTCACTGTGGCCGTGATTCCTGAGAGCCAGTGGGTATTCCCACCTTATGTGAAGCGCTAATTCGTAAGTATTATAGAATAGAAGACACGACACAACATAAATTTAAAAAAAAAAGAATTGTAATTAGGAAAAGATTTTTGGAAAATTTTCTAGTCTTTTTTCCCTTTTTTTTTTTTCACTTACCCCCCCCACACACACACAGGTGTGCCAATGGATATGATAGTTATGCAAATTGTAGGTCATGCCTCAGTAGCCAACTCACCTTTTATAATACAGTAACAGCTAGGTTAGACAAGGAGAATGAGTACACAGTGATAGCTGGTCTTCACAAAAGCATTTGAATACTGCATAGAATTCTATTACATAAGCTGGAACAAATGGGAGTTTATATGAGGCTGACGATGTGAATAAGAGGATGGCTACATCAGAGAGCAGTTCATTCATAGAAGTGCGAGTCCAGAAGAATAACAGTGTGCCACAAGGCTTTGTACCTCGACCAATGTTATTTAATTTGTACATCAATGATATAGGAAATGGTCTGCTAGAAAAATTCAGTTATCTGCTGATGTAAAACTGAGAAGAGTAATAGTTAATAAGGATGATGCAGAAAGATCTTTTAAGATAATTTATAAAGACTGACAGTATGGACAAATAATAATGCCTGTCAGTTTAATGTGGCAAAGTGTAAAGTTTTGCATTTTGGGATCACCAAATGTGTAATTTGATGAAACTGGGCTGCATGAAAAAGCTCAGAGTCATATTGCAAAAGTGTCTAAAATAAATCATAGGATTACTAAGAGATATTTTAGCCTTTATACCTTTCTTGGAGATGTGGAAAACATCCAGATGTGAGTGATCATGATGGTGTCAATGGGATGCTCCATATAAGGAGAGACTGAAGATTTGTGGGTTACAGAGATTGGGTGATAGGTAGAAAAGGGGGAAAAAGACAAACATGTCTAAGTTGTTTAAATAGTTTTATACAATACACAGGAAAGTTTTCAGCAAATGAATAGTGTAGGAGAACTAGAAGTCACCACTGCAAATTAAGAGTGTGGTAAATGCGTGGGGACTAGATCTTTTTACTTGGGGAATGGAATGGACTGCCTGAGTCAATTGTCAGTGCTGTCTGTGAATGAATTCAAAGCACAGTGTGACAGATATTGTGCAAATGATGGTTACAGTTTGGAGGATATGTTGGCAGACCTCCCGCGATAGGTCTAGGTCTACGGACTCCATGGAGGTGCCCATAATACAATAATAAAACGACAGGGTCAGCTTTTTATATCATTATTTCTTTTAATATGCATAAACAGTTTCAAATAACACTTTGAAATCAGATGCACCTATTTCTCTATAAGCGGTTTAAATAAATGTTTTGAATTTCAATACATTTTTCAAGACAAAGCCAACAAAAATAATTGGGAAAACTGAATAAACGCAAGTTTAGCTTTCATAACTGAAATTTATATTGCATACCTTTAATATCAACCATTTGAGTTTCAGGTTTCCTGATATAAACAATTAAGTTGTGAATTACAAACTCACTGCCACTTCCAATTCAGGGTTTCTTTATCCTTTGCTCTCTCTCTCTAGAGAATGAATGAGGTCCTGACCTGGTAATCAAAGAAAATATACTTCATTCAGAAGTAATAATGTCGATAAACCATTTCCGATTTTATAACACCACAACAATGGGGGGGAAAAAAAAGTTTCATTCGTGAAAACAAAAATAAAACGAAGTATTTATTCACCACAACCAAATTACGCTACTAGCTACTATGGGTTGAATGAATAGTGTAATGTGCATCCATCTGTTGGGATCTTAGTGAACTAAAACGGTTATTATGGAAGAATTGATAGGCCTTTTTTAAGCCAGCTCCCGAATTAGTTCAGTGATCTTTGGCTCATGGCAAAGAAAGAATGACTTTTCTTCTGGAGGCCGAGCACACTGATGCAAAACCCATTTCCATATGGCAACACAGGCACAACTTTATATTATTTAAATTAAGGGGATATTAAATCCCACATTGTTTTAAAACCGAATAAAAAACTCAAAGATTGGAATCAGAGAGTTTCATGCCGAATATAGTATAATAAACTATAAAAGTATCGGCGACTACTAGCGTGAGCTAATGCACGTAGTCCAAGTACGTAGTACAAACTCAGGCAACTCGTAGCAAAGTTCTGCTCGCTATTCTTGGTATTTTCCATAATGAAAAACACATTTCCTAGGAAATGTATGCTGTTATTACATTATGGTGGGAGGTCTCTACCCAGACCGGTTTCAGCCTTTATTGAGGCTTCATCAGTGAGTCTGTCTGTCTGTGTTCACTGGGCATCTACAGATGCCGTATGGTCACTCCGATGCTCGATGATGTTCCACACTAGGTCTCGCCATGTAGTCCTGTTGTTTGCCCTTCTGGCAGCCTCAACTCTCTGAAGATCAGTCACTCCATCCATCCATCTCATTGATGGTCTACCCCTGCCTCTTTTTTCAGGAACTTTACCTTCTATTACTGTTCTGAGAAGTCCTCCTTCCATCCTTTCTATGTGTCCAAAATATTTTAATTTTCTTCTGTCAATATCCTTAAGGAGCCTTAAAGTTCTACTAATCTTTTCTAACACCCATTCATTTGTACGCCTTTCAGTGTATGATATCCTCAACAGCCTTCTGTAACACCACATCTCAAAAGCAGATATCCGTTTCTTATCTGACTTCTTTAGGTTCCAAGTCTTGCATCCATAAGTTGCTGTTGGAAAAACAACTGCATCCAAAATCCTCAACTTTGTTCCCATGGAGATAGATCCATCCTTCCAGATTTTAGACAGGTCTCTGACTGTTGTTTTAGCCATTCCTAACCTTTTTCTGACATATTCTGAACAGCAATTCTTCACATTAATAATGGATCCCAGGTACTCAAACTTGCTGACTTTCTCAATTCTTTCTCCATTAAGATACATTTGTTTCTCAAGAGCTTCTCTGTTTGTTTTTCCTTTGAGAACCATGATCTTTGTCTTGCTAGAATTGAGTTGAAGTCCTCTGTTATTACTGATCTTGTTAACTTTGTCAAGAATTAGTCCTAGTTCTTCCATGCCATTACAAAGGAGTACTGTATCATCAGCGTACCTCAGATTACTGATCAATCTACCTCCTATCGTAATTCCTGTCTTGAGCTCATCCAATGCTTCACGCATGATGTCCTCTGCATATATACTAAACAAGTGAGGAGACAGTAAACATCCTTGCCTAACTCCTTTTCCAACTTGAAGCCAGTCAGTCAATCCAACATCTGTTCTTACTGTGGTTTCTTGCTCCTTATACAAGTTGGCTATCAACCTAATAGTGTGTTGAGGAAAACCCATTCTTTTCATTACTTCCCACAGTTTCACATGCTCAACACAGTCAAAAGCTTTAGATTAGTCTAAGAAACACATTACCAGAGGGAGTCTGAATTCTTTATATTTTTCTATGATCTGTCTAAGGCAAAGGATCTGATCTCTGGTGCCCCTACCTTTCCTAAAACCTGCTTGTTCCTCGGGCATCTCTGCCTCAACTTTGGCATCAATCCTATTTAGCATGATCTTTAATAAAATTTTGCTTGCATGAGATATCAAATTAATAGTTCTATAATTCTTGCATGCCTTCATATCACCTTTCTTGTGTAGTGGTATGAAAACTGACTTCTTCCAGTCTCTAGGCCATGATCCTGTCTCCCATATCCTTGCAATCAATCTATGAAACACTCTTATCCCTCCATCTCCTGTGGCCTTAATTAACTCTGCTGGGATTTCATCTGCACCTGGGGCCTTATTGCTGTTGAGCTGCTTAACTGCTCTTTCAACTTCATGCCTAAGTGGAGAAGGTTCCAAATCAAAATTTTCTTGGTGGGAGGACTCCACAGTTTCTTTATCCACTCTGTTGTACAGTTCCTCACAGTATTCTTTCCATCTGTTTTTGATTTCCAACTCTTCTGTTAGTAATGCTCCATTCCTGTTTTTTATGACATTCAATTTGGACTTGAAACTTGTGCTTTAGATCATGAACTAAATGAAACATCCTTTTATAATTGTACCTCCTCATCTGGAACTCTGTCTCTTCACATTTATTAGTATAGAACTTTTCCTTGTCCTGCTTGATGGCTCTTCTGACTTCTCTATGTAATCTCTTATATTCTTCAGTCCCTGAGTCTCTTTGTTTTTCCAACCGCCTTCTTTTGATTAGTTCCCATGTTGAATCTGATATCCATGGGTCTCTTGGTTTTCTTATTGGGCCGAGATATCAGTGAGTAGCTAGACCAAATTAATACCAAAGGGTATAGCGAAAAAAACTTATATACTCTGCTATATGAGTTGTCAAAAGGTGCACCCATTAAGTCACTTAAATATAAAGAGCCAATAGGTTCTTTATATTTAATATTTATATTTTATACTTAAAACAACTTTATATATTTATTTCTTATTGTAAATATTTTCATGCTTCTGATAGTTCTGTATATTAAGGCTCATGGGAATAGGCAAAAAGATGATCTGTTCGTGATATTGCCAAGAAATTGGCGCCACCCATGCACAGACTTTTGTGTGATTACTTTATAATCAAACAAAGTTTTTGCCGAAAGTATCTTCACGACTAGTTTATTTGTATATAGTATATAGAAGCTGTTCACTTCACATCAGTTGCCTTAGCATCTTATAATGCAAAGCACACTTCCGTTCGGATGTGTATACTGCTATGCATTATGGGAATGCCACTGCCCAGACTAGTTTCACCTTTTATTGAGGTCTCATCAGTAAGCCTGACCCAGAAAGAAAATCTTTATAAATCAAAACCGTTCCTCATGGCGGTGAAAATTTCTGGTATGGAGGGAAAAATCCCACTATGCCTTATGCACTGTCCCAATTTTCGTAGTGGTGTAATGTCAAGAGGTGTTTTGCCTAATAAAGAACGAGACCCTTCAGTACAGTGTTTGAAAATATAAACACCGATAATGTAATACTTCCTGCACTGCTGCAGTTTTAGGTAACAACCTGTCTCTTTCAGCATGACTTTGCTGGGAAGGAAAGCTTTAAGGAAAGTGAAGTGGAAAATTTTATTGGCCTATAAACAGTTCTGATCTTAACCCAAGAGAGAACCTTTGTGACGAACTGAAACGCCAAGATGTATGATGAAAGAATAGTCCAAACTACTTCTGTCATATTATCATAAACTGGTGTAAAGTATGATCAGTCAATGAGATGGTTCACATACTATAAAATGCGTGCAATTCGTAAATTTCTCTGAAATATAGCGATGCCTCGATACTTTTCTCTGCAATATAGTGATATTCTAATAGAGATAAAAGCATGCAATTATCACCCACTGATACAGAAATTAGTCATGCTTTAGGAGCATCGGTTGGTCTTTCACATGGATGTATCTGATGGCAGGAAAAAAATCAAGACACTACTCGATCTATATGAGCTTTTATAATGTGTCTGGTGTTATTACAGATCCGCAAGCAGCGATTCGTCAAAGCAAGTAATTTTGGGTAAACAACTTCCTTTATCTAGCATTGCATAAAAATAAATAAATAAATAAACTACAGGAGTCAAATCTGTTGAAATAGCCGATGGCTATTTGAACAGATTTAAATAACCATCTGTCGGTCTGTCGGAAAGCTACTCATGTACGAAGGCTTTCATTGGATTAGCATAATATAGTGGGACTCGATCATGCTGGTAAAGGTATCCTTTCGATATACCAAGGACCACATAATTTTTTAGAATGTCCATACATTGTTTCTGTAACTGCAGCAATAAAATATTTTTGCAACCATGGGAACATCCTAATTAAGCGCCACCTTCAAATTTCTCTGTCTCTGTGTATCCTTACAGAAACAAATATTCTTGAATTAGTCTAACATCTTGCATAAAAAGTTGTTTGCGTTTCTTTACATTTTTTTAAATCCTGTAACTCAGTATTAGAAAGAGATCACAGAAAAATCGACTTTAGAACCAGCACTATTTCAAACAACACTGACAGTGTTAAATCAGGAGATGGCGGCTGTGGTTTGCTGTCATCTCATGATTCTAAGTTTGTATGACTAAAAGAGATATGCCCAATGGGCAATAAAATACTTTATGTGATATTATTATTATTATTATTATTAACGTCAAGTCTCTAAAATCAAAATTCACCTGGAGAGGTGAATACAGTGAAATACACTGTAACACACAAAGTTCATCAAACCATGGTTTACTTTTCAATGTGTCCACATTCATCACTTTCAGGCAATGTATTTCACTAATCTGCTCTTTATTTCGTTTCTCCCGCCATCCTTATACGCAGTTCAAAGATGGCTTCCTATTTAATCCCTATCTCCTACTTCTTCTCCCCTCATATTCAAGAAGCCTCACAAATTGCATCCCCTCACTCAATCAACCGTTATAATCGATATTCAAGAGACCATGAAAGCATCTCAGTCAATGTGCTCCACACACACACACACACACACACACACACACACACACACACACACACACACACACACACACACACACACACACACACACACACACACACACACACACACACACACACACACACACACACGCACTCACGCACGCACACTCTCTCTCTCTCTAAAAATCTTCTCACGAAAACCAAATGTGCACAGTATAATCCATATAAAGCATGCTCTATATCTTATACAGTGGAACCGTAACGTCTTTATTTCTAGATGTCGAAGTCCTCTGCATCATTGCCATAATCTCTGGTGATAATTTCAAAACTGAAATGCCAGTCTTTGAAACATTAAACCAAGAGTTCCACTCACACGCTCTCTCATACAGTCCATTCAAATTTTCCTGCAAGGCCATATCTGCTTGATTCATTCTTCTCTTCAATTTTCCATAATCTCGAAACCGATGCATATCTACAATTAACCCAACTCAATATCGCTAATATATAAGTTAAACAACAATGTCCTGTAAAGAGATTCTGGAGCATATCGGCGAGGCGATAGTGGGTTTCCTTTTGTAGTTTATTGTATCCACATACATATCGCTAATAAATGTCTGGCAGCTAGTCACCTATCCAACTCATTAATCTATTAATCACTTCAAGTTTACTTACCAGTTGTCATGTGGCAACTTATCAAAGCCTTTGCAGAATCTAAGTATAACATTGCATATGCATCTCCCTTGTCTAACAAATCAGTTTTCTTGTTCCAGTGTAAAAGTAAACGGGTAAAATATGACTTCCTTTTCACAAAATCATACTGGCCAACACAGAGAATATCAGTTGCAAAAACCCCTTCTGTGACCAACTCCAACACTTTATTTTTATCTATACAAATAAAAAACAACATCTGATATCTATAAGACTATTACACTTTTTTATATAATCTTTGTCAAGTAGGTTTATTTTATCCTCCTACATGTTTCGCCAATTTTTTTATTGGCATCCTCAGGAATACAAACTAGTAAGCTAAAATGAAGGTTACAGACTAGGTTATAACTGATGGTTCTAATTCATACAAAAAATTGGTATTGTGTGTGACAATATGCGTGTCTCGTTAACGTGATTTATTCGTTATGGCTCATGACGTAATTGTTATGAACGTTCATTTCTTTGATGTTTAATGATCTGATAAAAGCTTTCCAAATTTCTGGTAAAATTAGACCTTGATTCTTGTTTAGGTTTTCAGTTTTACGTGCGGCTGTAGCTGCTTCTTTAAAGGTTCTTGATGGTAGTTATCTAATTGACAAAGATTATATAAAAAAAGTGTAATAGTCTTATGAATAATTGTCAAGAAAAAATTCAACATAACCTCTAATATCGTTTCGTTTTTAAAATAAGTAAACGATGCAATTTTATGACTAACATTTTGTTTGAAAATCATCACTACTCTGGTCATGTGCAACTCCCAAGGGGTACTAGAAAATCAACAATGTTTCTGAGACTAGTGGCTGATTTTGTTTGAAACTGAACTACTCACTTAGTCTTCAAAAACTAGATAGGGAAAAAAGGACTTGCATACTCCCTATAAGGAAATAAAAGGCATTAGCGAATTTACTGTTAAAACAAAAACGCCTGTATAACTCAATGGAAGTGAGGGTTGCATCCGCATCACTAGGCCATCTGAAGAAAACCCTAAATTCAATTATAGTCGAAAATTACAGGAATTTTTCTAAACCTTACTATGACTAGTTCCTGAGTTAGTGAATCTCTGTAATGTTTTTCTGAGAACCATAGAACCCAAATTATTTCAGACAATAGCATAGTGTATTAGGGTTAAGAACCATGAGGTGGTGACACTTGTTCTCTGTCTCTTTGCCAGACGCCACTTAAAGAGGGTGATAGTCCTGGGCCAGCTTTATATGATTGGCTATCCGTAGAGATTGAACTACCCACTCGGTCTCCAAACTTTGAAATAAAATGGCCTCACCTACTTCCTATAAGGGAATGAAAAGGAGTTAGTGGATTCATTGGACCACATTTTTTTTATTAAGCTAAAAGCACAATAAGGAAATAAAACCCGACAAGTTTCGTAAGTCGTTTGACTTACATCTTCAGGGGTAAAAGGTAACTGAAAGTTAAAACAACAAAAAAATAGAAATTAATAGTCCATACTATACAGTTGTAGCCGTCTGACTGTTCATAAAATTAAAAAATCAGAATGCAGATTCAAAGCAGTGCTAAGTTTAAACAATGCTGGGTGATGCCATGTTCTGTTGTTCATGATCATAATGTCCGGGGTCTGACTGAGGTATATTTTTTTATCAAAGCTGACCAAACTTGGTGTAGAATTAAGCCTTGGGTTTTATTGCATTGTGTTGGAAATCTAAGTTTGCAGCTTCTTTAAATTTCCTTAAGTAATAGTTTTTTTTCTATATAAGACATGTTTGTTTACTGCCAGAGTACATTGTGCCTGTGGAAGTGGTATGGAAAGCCAGACCTGATTTGGGTTCTCATTTGTTTTGTACATCGTTTTGGTGTTCGTTCATGCGTATTTCTCCATATCTTCCTGTCTGTCCTACTTAGCAGATGCCGTAAGAACAATAAATTTTATAAACATCTATCTCTCATACATTTATACATCTATCTCTCATACTGAGATTTTTATTTAATAAGGTCAAAGCACCTTATGGTAACTTGTGTTGTTAAAATATTTATAAACTCTGTATTATTTAAAACTTAGTATTTCTTAGCCTGGCTCCCACTGATGAGACCTCAATAAAGGTCGAAACCGGTCTGGGTAGTGGCCCCTTGCCTTTAATACATAGCATCATGCATCTCCTCCAGGAGATGTGCTTTGCATTAAGGGTAAATATTAAGAATAGTGATCAGAGCGTATTGTACCTTTACCGCGAGTTGCCTTGGACTTGCACTACGTACAGGGTCAGCTAGACTTGCAACACTTGCAGGCGCAAACTTGTCTGTTTGCTTACTTGGGAAATGGAGTAAAAAAACCAGTTTTATATTTAAAATAACTTGTCATATTATATTGGTGGAATTATGTTAAATGAAACTGATCAGCCTAGGGATCTTGGAATTTTAGTAGATAGAAAATTGCAGTTCATGGGCTATATATATATATAGCAAAAAGCGCAAATAAAATTCAGAAAATAATTGCAATACTGAAAACAACTTTGACCTGTAAAGATAAGGAGATCATTTGGCCTGTTTTCAAGGCCTTGATAAAATTTCACCTGACTACTGAGTGCAGACCTAGTCTCATGATTTAAGTGGTGATTCTGATACAGCAAAGAGAAGGCAAAGGAGAGTGTTAAAAATAATATCAGAATTGTGAATACTGATCATGAAGACGGTTAAGAATTTGTGGACTGCAGACACTAGCAAATAGGAGGAAAGCGATGTTATTGAGACTTACAAATTTCTGAAAAGCTCTTACAAGATATCAGTAGATGAAAATTTTAATTTTATGTAGAGTAGAGAAAGGACGAAAGGGTATACTTGGAAGTTCAGAATGAATGCCATCGAGAAGGGGATGGGACAAGATTTTTCTCTAATAGAGTGGTGCATGGTTGGATCGGATTACCACTGAATGTGATGTGTGCGAGAATGAATTGAAGAACAAGTGTGACAGTTGGCTAGGGTTACATGTGGCCTACCTCGACAAGTACCTGATTTCTTGGAGATCACTAATAATAATAATAATAATAATAATAATAATAATAATAATAATAATAATAATAATAATAATAATAATAATTATTATTATTATTATTATTATTATACATTATAAAAATATCCTTATTACAACAGTGATCATTCTTCAAATGCTATAACATTTTTATCAGAGTCAATTCTACCTTATCGGATGCTGTGGATAAAAGCAAATTTTCTGCTTGTAGCTAAATGTAAATTACAAGAAAAAAATAAAATAAATCAGTTAATGCCTTTTATTGCTATATAGGGATTAGTTGAGGCTTTTTACCCTATCTAGCTTTTGGAGACTAAGTAGATGGTGAAGTATATCTCCAGCCATAGCCAACCAGAGATAGTTGTTCCAAAAGTATCACTAATTATAAGTGGCAACCGATGAAGAGACTGGCAAACATGTGCTGCCATCTCTTGGTACCTAATACCTTGGTACCTAAACATGTTATTGTCTGATATAGCGTGGATCCTACGTCGATTTTCCTGTTTTACTTTTTTATTTTGTAAATATTAATTTATTAAAACAACCCAAATATATTGATAATATAAAGCAAATAATTGCAAAAATTAACAGTTTTAATTATTGTGCTTGTCAGATTACAACAATTTTAATAAATCTAAGTGAATCTTTAAAAATTGTGGAACTTCGAGCATGAAAAATGGAAATTAGATTCGAAAAGTAGGGTTTTTTCTGTAAGTCAGTATTAAAAGTACACTTCCGTTTCTGTCTATTCATTTTAAGCACTAGTATCATAAAAATACAAGAATATTTTTGTATAATATAATATAATATAATATAATATAATATAATATAATATAATATAATATAATATAATATAATATAATATAATATAATATAATATAATATAATATAATATAACTTATTAAGGTTTTTAATCAACGTTCATCATCAACAAGCGTTAATATATTACTACACATGTGAAGTGTTGTGCATATCAGTATAGCCATGCATGCGCATGCTTCATATTGGCAATTGTATGATTATGACTGAATTAATGAGCTCAAAAACGGAAAATTTTCTAAAAAAAAGTAGGACATTATAGTATCCTACCAGCTTTTCTGTAAAAAGTGGAATACGGGAATTAAAAATTCGGATTGTCACACCAGAATAGGGCTCTGTGGTCACCTTAAGTATAGTTATCATTACACTCGTCAGTTGAGCAGTATGAGAATCTGTATAATGTTGAAAATAAAGAAAGCAATTCAAATATTTACAAGAGAGAGAGAGAGAGAGAGTTGGACTGAGAATTAAAGACCTAGTAATAGGCTTTGAGATACAAAGAATAAGCCTAAAAGTGGAATATGAATTCACCTATAGAGAAAAAAACAAAAGAAATTCTCATTTTTTTATTCACTAAAAGGAGTACGGGCGGGTGTTTTAAGCCCAACTAACTTCAGGAAATTGGGATGGATGGGTGAGAAGCAGCCTTCACAGTGAAAGTTAAGCCAATCGCTATCGATGATTTTAGTTTCCTAAACTTATACAATCGTGCTCTTATATGAAATAGTGTGACTCTAAGGCAGTATGCCACCTTGTACGTAAACACTGCGACACTGCAGCACCCTTAAGGAAAAAACGAAAGAATTAAATTTGTTTGTGTTTACAAATAATAACAATGCTTGCAACATTCATTTTATTTTCCTCTCATCGTTTATTCTACATATATGGCCAAAGAGACGTAGTTTCCTCTTGATTATTTTCTGGATCAGGTTTTCTTTTGGATGTATTCGTCTGTAGATTTCCTCATTGTCTTATTTCATATCTTATTGTCTTATTTCATATCATTGTATTATTTCATATCTTGAAAATAAGCTGGATCCAGCTTATTTTCAAGATCTTTCTATATCACTTCCTCTCAAATGCTAATATCCTCCTTTCAAATTCTCTCAGGCCTCACATCGATAGAGCATGCTGCTGAAGATACAGGTTTTTACAATGCGTAGTTTAGTTTGCATCTTTTTAGCTCGGCTCTTCCATATTTTGTCCATGGCTTTTAAAATAGTTGTTGCTCTGGCTATTCTAATTTTCATCTCTTTTTTGGAGTTTAAGTTATGCGTCATGTGGCAACCAAGATATTGGGACAGGAGACCCTTACAATAGATAAAATAATATTATGTGAGGCACCGGCGGGTATAAATACAATACGTGTTAAACGTTACAGTTTATGTTTCGACATTAATTGAATAGTTAATAATTGGAATTGCTCAATTAATGTTTCAGATTACGAAACAAATGCACTGCGATCTAACATAGTGTCAGAATTATCACGTTCGGCCAATTGCAGGTAGACTCGCCGATATTCGTTTGCACTTGTGACTGCACGTAACAAGTGAATCCGCCACTGCTCAACGAGCAGTGTCGCTACAGATAAATTGTATGCTTGCGCGCGTTATTTGTGTGAAATACGAAACTTTTGTGTATTCATGGTGAGGGTGAAATATTTTTGGTAAATCTTATTTTATTCTGTTCAAATAACATATAATTGTTCATTTATCATAAATACAAGGCTGAATTATGACGAGTGTCACTGTTGAAAATATGAAAAGAATTATATCTTCTCAATTATCGTTACACGAAACAAATGTGTCAGAATGTCGAAACCGACACTGCTCATTGAGCAGTGTCGCTAAGACATTCTGTACACTTGCAGGCGTTATTTCTGTGTACGAAACTTTTATTATTGGTGTGTGTTCGTATTGAGGGTGAAATATTTTTAATAAAGCAATTTTTGTAATATGTAAATTTACTTATTAATAAATTGCTTACTGATTAGGAAAAAATGAATTACTTTTTCTTACTTTGCATATGCAGCACCCCCACTTAAAATTTTCACCGGCTGCCACTGCTCTAAGGTCAATTTTATGAGATGCGGGGGTTAAAATCCCATGCCTGTCAGAGAGTTACTTAACTTGGGGAAGCAGTGAAAAGGCTTATAAAAAGTTCTTCTATTTGGCAACTAGATTCGGTTCTTCTATAGCAATCTTTCTTTTGTAAGTCTAGGATTAAGTACCAGAAATGTTCCCAAGGTTATAATCACGCTCTTGATATTATCTAAGAAAGTGATCTGTGTTGATTGTTCCCATCTAAATGTATATCTGGCATATCTTATATTTGTCCAATGTTCTTGCCAATGCTAAGACTAATGATCTTCCCCCCACACATACACACCAAAAATTTAAGAAAAAAAATACCTTTGTTGGAATCAAGCTAAACAGTGAAACTACTGCATGCACCGTCACTCCTTTTAAAGTCCTTTTAATAATTTTAATCGTAAACAATATGTTCGTTTAATATTTAAAAATAACTTTCTAAATTTATTTCCAAACAGTAGTGAACAAATTAATCCGAACACTCACATTTTAAAGAAAATTTCAATTTCGCAATAAAATAAAATAGGTACAAAAATTGAACACCAACTTTACCTAAAATTTTACACGTGCTCCTCTATTCCTAATAACTTTATTAATTCGCTAGGCATGGATTCTACCAACGTAGAACACATTTTTATTATTTCTGCATCTCGAAACCATACTTTTATAATGGATTCTATTAAGTTATTCTTTGTATCACAATTTAATTTTCCAAGTCTCTTTTTCACTATGGCCTATAAATTTTCTATTGGGTTGTGATTTTTGAGGAACTTTTTCACTTTTTTTTTCTTTTTTTAAGTGGTGCATGGAGCGAAACCCTGTTAGAAAATTAGTTCTTTGTCTTTCTGGATCTGTGGGACCACTCTTTTCTCCTATATTTTCATCTATTAGTCACTTTCATCATACCGTCAACAGGTATATGTGATCCTGGCCAGCAATGTGCAAAACAACCCCAGAACATCTTTCTAGCTGGTGTTTAGGAAGGTGGGCAGAAAAGTTTTCTCAGCCGCTGATTTGCGAACATAGGATACTCGCTTTCCTTGGACAAACAATGGCTCTCAGCTGAGAATATGATCTTCTTCCTCTTTTCAACAGTCCAATCTTTGTACACTTTTGACCATTGGAGTCTTTTTTTTTTTTTTTTTTGCATATCCTTCGTCAAAAGTTGTTTCTTTTTCGTTCTGTATGCAGTCCTTCCTGCTTCCAACAATCTTTGACGGACTGTCATGACAGAAACATTAATCCCATTAGCTGCCAAGTCTCTGTCTCTCCAAATCTCTTTAAAATTGCATTAACAGTACCCAACACTACGCTCATTGACGATTTGTCTTTGAGTCATGGATGTCTGCTGAGAAAGAGTACATATTTTTGAATGCTTTCTTGGAGATGTATCATTTTATAGCTATACAAAATGAATAAAATACTACGAATGTCAACTTGTTTACACTATTAAAAACGCACAACACTATTAATAAACATCGTAGAGAAAGCTAAAACATACAGCATTCAACCAAAATAGTGAACTAAAACCAAAACCAAAATTATTGTGAACTGAAACAACAAAAAATTTGACGAAAATTCGGCTTCTTCGGATTAATTTGTTCGCTACTGTAGGTTTCTCCTAATATTCAAATAAACTTTTAAGAAAGAAAAACTCGGTATACGATTTCATCCATTGTCTCTCCCCTAAGTCTACTGTCCCTGCAATGTATCTAAAAGCAGATTTAAACAAGATCCACTCTTAACAGAAGAAACAAAAGTATAAATTAAACAAGAAATATATATAAAGATCTCAGAACATACCATCATTAGATGTAAATTTAATTTTTAATGTAAATTTTCCGGATGTTGAATGCTATCATGTTTTTATATCAGTTAATAAGAATATAGATTTAATGATATATTTTATTAATTATTATAAAGCGTGATAGTTTATCATCATTCATTGACTATGAACTGTTAAATCTGATTATCAGTTCACAATATCAGTCAATCAATAATAAATCGTTAGTTGACTAAAAATCAGACCATAATATCATTTTATGATAAATCATTGACTCTTTTTATCAGTCCACAACCCATACACATTTTTTGTGTGTATTGGCGAATGATTAGCTGCAGCAGGTTAGCTTAAATCGACTATTAAGTGGATTATTAGGTCACAAAGTCTAAATTCAAGTTTTATCATCAGTATTTTGACCTACGCTAGGAGAAAGCGGAAGATCGTGACGTCTGCTGCTTATCAAACGATAGCTCATCTATTTAGTTTGAACACTAGAGAATCGATAACTTTCTCTTAATTTACCCATAGGCCGAATTACAAATCATTTTGTTGTATTTGTTTTATTCTCCTCATTAATGGTTCGGATGGAAATATACGAATTACAATTACTCTTTAAAAGAAAAACTATACAGGGGAAGGCATACTTCAGGCATACTCCTGAAGGATGCGTTTAGTGTGTAGTATCCATGTAGTAGGGCTCTCAGCAGAGCTGCATTTGTATACCTTACCAAATCCTAAATTTATTCCAATTATGCGCAGCATATAAGCTTCTATCTTCTACTCTTTTTCCTATACCTACATCCTGAGACACTAGGAAGCAACTTCGACATATCTTTATGTCGCATCACGACTACCTTAATAATCTTTTCTGATTTTCTGACCTGGAACTCCTGAAAGTCGCAAGATACCACGCAATCTATCTTACTTATTTCGTTTTCAATTATGTTTATGTAAACAACTTTGGAATAATTTATGAACAAGAAATGGTAATCAATTTCAGATTGTCCTTGGCAAAAGTCCAGAAATAACAACAACATAGTTGTTCAGTGATAAAACTAATCGGCGCCATTAACGTGTTGTGACCGCCTTCAACTCTTGTTTTATACTTTCAAACATATTTAAACATGTTCTCGTAATAAGTTGCTAAATATGAGCAAAAACTAGGAGAATCTTCGAAGAAAATTTGATTTAACCCCTAAAAAGATTAACTATTTTTATGTTGGTTAGTTAGTTTTATCTTTATGCTGTTCAAATAATACAACCAAACCATGTATTCTGATATCAAAGGATAAAAATTTAAGTTCCTGTTACGTCTTTATATATATATATATACAAAATAAATAAAAAAGAGTGCTTTACATTAATTACTGGTATGCAATTTGTGTCCAATTACATTCTCATTATATTCTCAACCGAATTACACAATTTTGGTAGAAAAATTGGGATTGTGTATCGACATTTTCTGCTATTTTTTGTTGGTGTGTTCTCAGAGAGAGAGAGAGAGAGCCATCATATCATTAGTAGGCCACAGTTCATATATTTGAATAAGTTAAATGTTCCGTTTTAAACTTAAAATTCACTGATCGTGTGCAATTTTACATTAATATTTCTTATACCGGAATCTTAATGTAAATGGAAACAGCTCGTGCCGTTCAAAATCAGCAATAAATGCCACCTGAAATATTATATTTTCATCAGATATCTTTCGGATATTCTTTGTAGAGGACAATGTATACGTCACTTTTTTTTATTCTGAATTATCAAAAGATTTATAATTACAAATGACAATTACATATTCGAACTTGTCCTCATGAAACTGATTAGGATAATTCTCGCTTTTTGAAGTATTGTTTTTTTGTTACACATTATAAAAAAAAATACGTTGAAAAAAATTAAATGCGAGATGGACAATTTAATATAGCACAGTAGCAGATGCAAAAAAAAAATAAAATAAAATAAAAATAAAATAAATAAGAATGAAATACTACTACTACTACTACTACTACTAATAATAATAATAATTATTATTATTATTGTTATTATATATAAATGTGTTACTTTCCAGTTGTTTCTGTGAATATGAGTACGAGTAAATATTGAACTCGCACGAGGACATCCAGAATTGAAAATGTTTAGTGAAAATATAGGAATTATCTATGGCACACGAGCCATAGATTATTGATGACAATTTCTGCCGCCAGATGGTGTACAGCAGCCTGAAAGGATATTTCATAGAATTAACACTAACTACAGCATTCCTGTTTAGGATCAATATTGAGGAAGAGAGAAAGCTAGATTCGTCGTTTCTTATGCCGAATTTCTTATATTAGTATTTCCTGGAAGAAAGAAAGATCCTTTTAAGTGAAAGATCCATCGAAGTGAAACTGGTGAACTCAGTTTCGTAGAGCCCTTGAGAAAATTATTGACGCAAGCTTTTCCAAGCAAAAGGCATATATACCTTTTGCCTGGAAAGGCTACATGTAATTAAACGACTTATTATGGGGACATCCGCTAAACTGTGAGATGTAAGACGAGACTTCAGGTACCAAGTTAAGGCGACGCTAATTAAAAAATTAATTTTAAAAAAGTGCTATTTATATTAAAAAAATACTTTTAAAACAAAGCACGAATTAAACCACTTTGTATGATCTTCCAGATCAGGGATTTCTAAATATATTATAACTAAAAGTCATTGATTCCTGTTCAGACTTTCTTAATGTCTCATTATTTCTGTTGGCTCCTCAAAAAATCTCCTTCTCGATAATCATTTACTTGATTAGGAATGGAGTTAGTTATCCAGTTTATGGTGTGACCCAGTTTCAACATATGTTCCGTTAGACTAGTCTTCTATTTTCTGCTGTGTTCCACGTCAACAGATTTGTGTCATTGCCTAACAAACACAAAACTAAGTTTACTTTTGAATTTGAACAGGAGACTAAACTATTGTTCGTAGGTGTGAAGATGATCAAAACGAATAACAGTGGTGTCTTGCCAGGCATCTTCACTGATTGTGATTACTGTTGGAAGACTTTTTTGTCGCTTGGTTATACAATAAATTATATATTTTGTTTAATCCTTTATCCAAGTGTAAGCAAACAAAGTTTGCGCCTGAAGTATCTTCAGGACTGGGACAACTCATGGCAAAGTTAAACTGACTAGTAAAGCAAGTGATGTGAAGTCAGTCCACCTTTGCCACGAGTTGTCCCAGTCCTGAAGATACTTCAGGCACAAACGTTGTTTGCTTACACTTGGATAAAGGATTAAACTAAATATATAATTTACTGTGATTACTTCACTTCATGCCTCATTATCATCCTCATAGAATTAAACACGTCTTTAACGTATAGTATACCCAAGGCAGGGCCAGGCCGGGCAGAGCCGAGAGTAGCTGTTGCCCTAGGCAAAGAAAATTTAGGCACCGCTATACATTGTCTCTCTCTATATATTTTGTCATACTCACACAAGCACACGTACACCTACATATGCGGATATTTATAAAAATAATATTATTATGAACGTTAAAAAATTTATTAATCAAAACCAATATATTTGTATCCATATATGATTACTCCTAATACCTGTATAGCAAGAAAATTATGAAATTACGAAAAATTAATCTTTCGGGCTTTTGCTTTGGCAAAGCGCCCCAAGGCAATTGCCTAGGTTCGTCTAATGATAAAATCGGCTCTGACCCAAGGTGAAAAACTTTCTACAACTCTCATAGAGTGTTTTTTTTTTGTCAGAAGTTGACAAGAAGCAAAAGGAGGAAATCACTTACTCGAACCTATAATCTCAATGGATAGAGCAAGAAAACACAGTAAGAGCATTTTATAATATGAATAAGCCTAACATGAATCCATAGCAGCATATTCCAAACTTATTCCTAAATAAGAGTGTAAATATGTTCCGTTATGTTATGTTCGTCAAAGGTCAGATATCATTTCTTTAAATAATAATCCCACCACTGAACGTTGTTAAAGTTTGATACCTACATGTCTCTGTAAAATATGCTGTACTAGCAGAAACCGCACATTGGACAGAACGGAAATTTCTGAAGTTCTGAAATGCAGAACAGTGAATGATAAATGGAAAGTCTGAGAGTAGTAGACAGAGACTGAAATTACACGATACTTGCGTAGTTTCAGATTATTATTGGTGGGAAGTGACATCGCAGTGACGTGTTGTGAAATATTGGAATGTCACTGGCGGATACGTTTTTCCTCTTCCAAGAAGGAATCAGAGAGAGAGAGAAAAAAAACAAGTCACTTTCCAGATTTTTAGATATTTCATATTCTAAAGAATAACAATATTTTTTTTTTTTTTTTTTTTTTTACAATGGCAAAGTTTATTATTCTCATCACAAATTATTTACAAATATATAACTGAAGTATTACTATCATATTTTCTGTTTACTACAAGTATTCATTACAGAATGTTAAGTAAATAATGTTAGATAAATACTACTACTGGGATGTAATGTCTCAACTGCAACCTCGAAGCTTTGTAATTAGCTTATCTGAGGATGACACTGGTTATATATATATATATATATATATATATATATATATATATATATTATTGATTTGGTTGCTGTGTTGGAAGTAGGCAGGTGTTTGGGAGGTCAAATGAATGCTCTGAAAGGTCTCATCAAAGTGAAATTGCCCATATATCCTGTGCTATTGCATCTGTCTTGATGGTTCACATTCTTTTTTTATTGTGGGCTTCTTTTTGAGCTAATTAGGAGGATTTTTTTTCACAGTGGCAGCCTTTCTATGTCTTCTGAGCTTTTAATTTGTATATCGGCTTTGAAGTTTATGATTTCCTAATGAATATCTTGGCATCTCTGGTCCACAAAAATTGGTAATTTTTTTCTATTTTTGCTTTCCTTGCTTGGTACAACAGATTCTGGTTGAATGGTGTTAAATATTCGGATAGGAAGATTGGTGTATTGTCTTGCTGTGCGTTCAAGTCCTTGGCAACTAGTTTTTTCTGCCTGCTGGCTTTTATGAGATTGTCTCTTGTGGACTTGCTCATAAGACGAATTATGACTGATGCAGGTCGTGGCAAGCCTTGGTTTTTGCTCTTCCTGGGAATCCGATTTACGGTCTTAATATCGTTAAGCTGCAGGGGGATATCAATTGCATGGCCTAATTTTAAAATCAGGTCTCTGAGGTTTTCTGTAGATGCCGTTTCAGGGAGACCGTTTATGACAAGAACTTCTTTATCTTGTTGCTGATTTAAACGTTCGTATTGTAGTTTTAGAGAATGAAGTTCTTGACGGAGTTCGGATGTCTCTTTCATCATATTGCGTTGCCTGTCATTTAGTGCGTTAATGCTCATTTTAATGTCCTTCACCGTTTGCAACACTTCTATCACTGCTAAATTATTATATTTTTCCAAATCTTCATATTCGCTAGTTTTTTTGTTATTTGTTCGTTCTGTTTATTAAAGAGTTCTTGCACAAGGTCTACTAAGCTGGCTTTTATGGCTCTAGACCATTTTCTATTAGTATATTTAAAGAGTTAAAATTATAGGACTCACTCGCATTTTATTGTCTGTTCAGTTCGTCATCTGATTTTCCCTCCGGTATAATCGGCTGCGTCGTAGGTGGCTGCTTTAGGTGCGTTTCTTTGTTCTTCCTACAGAGTACACACTTCCATTCCTCGCGTGTTACATCGGATTTATATTTATGTTGCCCGGTTGTTTCTGAAAAGCTGGCACATTTTAAGTGTAGAATCCTTCTGCATTTCGTACAAGTTATATTATTTCCGTCGGACGATAAATCCTCCAGGCATTTGATACACTTCATGACTCACCTTTCTTCCTTTGGGTAGTTATGGCATGATTGTAAAGATGGCGACGTCATTTGTTCTTCGCTCGTTGTTGACCAAGGTCCTCTCCGTTCACTTTTCAACACTTCAAAATTTGGTTTCTTCTTAGCCGATCTCGTTGAATTTTATATCACTGTCTTCGGCGTGATAAGTAGGGTTACTTGGGAACACTTTCAACTTAAAAGAGGAGTTGGAACCACTTTAAAACTATAAAAAACTAGAGCAGCGATATCACCAAAATAATAATAATAATTAAATGTATTTGTACATAGATTTAAACTATCTGTATATCATATTTTTAATTATAACAAAATCAAAATTCAAAAAAAAGTTGGACATTATTTACTATTCAATAAATTGGAGAAAAATGCTTTCTCTCATAAATGCTTTTTTTTTTGGTACCAAAAGATCGTGGACTTTATGAGAAATTCACTGATGATGTTATTATTACAATGTCTACCTTGAATTGCCACGAAGAAAGTTAGTTACAGCTTAAAGTAGCTTCGTCTACTCCCTTTGGTAATAAAAGGCATTAGAGAATTTACCTAAAATAAAAGTTCCAAATTAATGTATTAATCAATTTTAATTTCACTTATTTTATTTTTATTGCACTTATTTTATTTTAATTTCCGGTAGTGGATGTCTATAGACGATAGATACTACACATAAGTAAAAACTGGATATTTGAGAAATACTGTATTAATTTTTATTAATGTCGCATAAAATTTTAAAATATCAAATACGAACCAAGTTAAATACCCTTTAATATCTCTGTTTTGAACAAAACAACTCTGAAAATCTATCACTTTAAAATATTATCTATCGGGACTAACTGAATTACATGCTCACTTAATAACAATGATCAAACATCTCATTTAGGTTTCTTATCAATCCATGTCACACCCTTAACTTTGTCCTCACACTTTTGAAACATACTCGTACAACGTACTTCGTTATATTCTCAACTTTCCTGAGTGAAACGAGACAGAATGAATAACATGTTTATGGTTTGTTTGGTAGTATTACGCAGAGGAAACAAACGATCTTCAACAGATGGTATTCAGTTCCAGTTCCGGTTTTGTGCCGTAGGAACGCTTTTGCACAGAGGCCGACATTCTCTTTGTAGCTCAATAAACATTGAAATTATTTCTCGTGGTAGTAATAAAGGAAGTCTCAAACACATCGACAAAAATAGTATCCGCATTGCATCTAAGATTATAGTTCCTTCCTGCTTGACTACTTTCATAGAAGAGGCGTATCTCCCACAAAACCACCAAAGAGAAATTTGGTCTTGGACAATTAATGAAGACTTATGATTTCTCAGTTCTGAATAGTATTTCCAGTATCGAAGCTTTTACGTCTAAATCTTCGTTTTCATTGAAAAAAAAAAAAAATGGAATATGAAAACCTGTACGTGTCCCCCCCCACACACACACACACTTACAGATAAGTATGGAAATGCTCTTCCCTCTACTTAAATGTGTATGAGAACGGCACACTATGTTCCGCACCAAAACACAACTAATGAGACCTTGAATTTACGAGGTGATAAATAATATATGCAACAGCTTAGTGACACTTAACAGCAAGAGTCTACAAAGGCTATGAGCCCGTTATGTCTACTGTTCTCCTAAGGTTCTGTTGATTTTCAGGGACGGAAAAATCTTAATTTCAGGGAGATGAAAACCTACAAAAGCAGGAGACTGCGTAATGTGTAGGTGTGTAAATAATGATGATGTAAAGTTAAGGTACCGAATTTGAAAATGTCAAAAAAAAAAAAAAAAGCTGATTCAGAGAAACATATGACCTCTACTGTAACCCAGTACCGTAACTTTTTTTAAGTAGTGGCTATTATGCAACTATTATCCAAGCTAGTATCAACTGACCCGAAGATCAATCGTACCCTCTGTTATTATAGTGTGTGTTGGGATTGCTTTATTAATTTTCTGGCGAACGATTGAGTGTCATCACTTCTGAACAGGCTTTGACAATCGCATAGCGTAGAATAAAATAATATCTATTTCATACTACATAATAGTAAAAAGAAATGTTTTTTTTTTTTTTTTTTTTTGAGGAGTATGTATGCAGCACACTTAAAAACCTCCCAAGACTAAATATGGAAAATAGTATATTAAGGAAAATACTTGGAGACTTTATTCATTATTCATATCAGTACCTACGCTATGCTTTTGGGCTCTAAGTCTTATTTTCGCTTTGTATTGTGTTATCTACCTGCATGCGACAGTTTTGTATAATACGCTGATAATATTTGTGTGATAGAGATGAAACAACTAAGTTCTAATGTTTTAAAATTAAACTATTAATTAAATTAATAGTTTAATTTTAATTAATAGTTTAATTCCCTCACTTCATTCTGTTTGATCGCAATAAGAGCTCAAACTAGCGTTTATTAACATATTTGAATTTATCAATCCAGAGTAAATGAATAATATATAAACGCAGTACTTTTTTTCACACAAAACAACTTGCTTTTCTATACATTACATTATAAAACATATTAATAACGTATTATAAGAAATGAATGCAATTCTTGCTCTTTATCGAACAGGCCTTTACACGTATCAATTGCGATAAATAAACACGCTTACAAAAATGAGCTACTAAGGCAGGCTTATAGTCTGATGACAGTGTATCTTTAATCAAGATTTTCTTTAACGAGGATTTTCTTCCTCATTAGTTCACTTTCTTTGAACACTATAAGCACTAGCTCACACGTTAACCGGGTAATACTAATTTAATATAAAAAAGTTAATACAGTTTAATAGTTTCGATAATACATATTTACTTGTTTGTAATTCTCAGTAGAAATACACCGCGATGTAAACAAACAAAAATAAATAAAATAATAGCAAGACAAAGACGAGAATCTCTCAGCTGACGCATTGACATCGCTCTAGCTCAAGTCCGATGCCACTTGAGCCAGAGCGATCTGGAATCCGTCCTTATTTTCGAAGATCACTTGATTAATAACGGTCTGTGTATTAGCTCCATTTGCTCAAGGATGAAGAATATGTCGCATCAACCATTTAACCAGCTAAACGAAATGGCAGACAGCATGGCGCGTAACATGTGCCGACGCTCTCAAGTAATGGATTGACAGTTAAGGCTAGTAACTGAGATTTACTTCTAATATTTGCGCAATGGTGGATCATTCTCTTTCTCAGCACAATTTATCATGTTTATACATTTTTAGGCTTCTCATGATAAGTAGATAGGTTTGTGAAAATTGTTCAGGTGTATTATATTATTATTATGAAACTTTTTTATTTTTTCCCAAAATATTTCGGCCGAATTCCCATGTTGGGTTGGGTTGAATTGTTCGGAATTACACCGAAGAATTATGGCTATGAAGTCATATTGCGTATGCTAAATGCACGTGTTCTTCAGGTCGGTTTGCCTGTTTGTCGGGTTTCAGAACTTGCATTTGCATATGAGTCCAACTAACTCGCCTTCATTCGAAAAGTCCTTATAAGGTTTTTCTCGTCATAGATGGGGGCTCGAGCACAGATCGTTCCATCAAAAGCAGAGAGACATACGGAATGAGCTACAGAAGTTCCTAATCAATGATCTCTAATTTGGAGATCTCAAAGATTTAGGAATCTTTGAATCCCAAATCCTGACATATTAATATTGACTATTACTATTGCTGGCATCACAAGCACATTAAAGGTTGTACAGTCTCTAAACCTGTATTGTATAGTTTTTAAATAGGCGTTATCTATATCCAAAAATAAGTATTTATTTTATATTTCATTCAATGGCGAAGGGTGGGGTCGGGTTGACTACCGATTTCGAAAAGTTAGGCTAAAAAGAGTTCCGCCCTCTTGGGGAATATTCATAGAGGATTATTACTATTATCATTCAGACAGGGTTTCGGGACCTTACAAAAATACCTCTGGTGACGACTATGAATACTGAACTCTGGACGTCGATAGTAGCAGAATTTAATTTCTCAATATTCTTGAATAAATACAAAATTTTAACATATATACTGTAAAACTTCACAGTTCTCATTTACATGTTGAAGGTAGATTGTATGTGATATTCTCAAACAACTCAAAAGTTACTTATCTAAAGCGGAGAAGACTGGATTTAACTGTAGCAAAATATTAATGTCATCACTTTTAATTACATCTGCCGAAAATAGTAAAAACTTTTATCACGATTGAACTCACCGAAAGATGGCGATTGTAACCTACGAAATCGTTCAACAGCATCTCGATACTGACTTCAGGTAGCATTCATATTATCATTTTCCTTCCAATTCGGAAGTAAATGTCCACCAATCGGATTTTTACACTTCATACTCTCTCTTTATTTATTTTTCAAGTGTCCGTAGTTCTACATTAATTAAACATTTATTTACACGTCGATTACAAACGATGTGAGTCGGATGAAGCGCCTCTATTGTGTAATTCTTGTTGCTGCAGATTTACTAATAGTGGCATAAGAAACTTAAAAAAATCAATATTTAAATGTGTATGTCATTATTATGTTACAATCCGTTTAATTCATTTCTGTTCAAAAATTGAAATTTAATCCAAACAAATAAATCAGAATACTCGGAAGTTTTAAGAAAGAATAAAAATATTTATGAAATCAAAGAAAAATTATTTGTGCATGAAATTTAATTAATTACTTAATTTTAATTTTGAGATTTGCAGAGTAGATGTTTTTAAAGCAATTAAATTTTAAGTATACATATATTAGAAAAGTCCACAGGAAATCTCCTGCATTCAACATATCATACCGAAGTTTAACTCATTCACACTCTTAGCATTCACAACATACTCAGGCAATGCATCCCACTCACCTGCCACTCTCCACGTAATAATAATAAATAAATAAAACACTTCTCATCCTTTATTCAGCACTCTTTTGCGAAATTTCCAAGGAGAGCCTTTAGTTATGCAGTCCCATCTACAGATCCCAAAATTCAAAACTTTCCATTTAACAACATTGGTAACCCCTCATTCATCTGCCTAAGTTTCCAGATTATGCAGATTCTCCTAAAGAGCTACTACATCAGCTCTACACTCTATAACATTCACCAGCTTCACGTCATCCGCAAACAACTAAATGTCTCCCTGAATAACTGAATATATCAAAGCACGGAGTCCTGTGGAACTCCACTGGTAACTTGCATTTTTCCTGATTTTGTCTCTCCATACACAACTATTGGATATCTGTTAGGCAATCAATTGCCAATCCGCTCCATCAACTTAATATCCAAATCCATATATTTCAGCTTAAAAAATCATTTTATCATATGGCATCCTCTCAAATGCCTTTGAAAATCTAAAACAAGTATCAGTGTATACATTTCCCTCATCAACCACCCTTGTCACCACATCATAAAAAGTTAACCAGACTATTACTGAAACAAGAGCGTTCCTTAACAAATCCGTACTGATCTTCACAGGTAATATTATTTTCGTCTGCCCAAGATTGTAATATAAATATATACTAATTATATAACTTCCTACGTGTGATTCCAGTATAAAGCATGTAAAGAGTTTAAGGAAATGAATTAATGATATAGCATCCAGTTTCAAGTGAAACCTTCATTTGTTTGCAGATGACGTAAAGTTGAAGAGAGTTATGAAAAGTAAATCTGATGCAGATTTACTTTTCATAAATTTATTATTCAAGAGGATTTTGCGGAGCGGGGATTTGGACCAAGAAGATGGAATTGTACTATATGTGGAAATGCACTGCAGATGAAGAAAAAGAGATTTGATGGTGGTTGGGGGGGGGGGGGGTTGTAGTTAATTGAAGCAGTAAACGGACAAAGGTAATGAAGATCATATAGGAGATTGATAAAATAATGAAAATAACATTTAATAAGTCGTAACAAAGAAGTAGTTGTGCCATAGGTCATACATGGACGTTGAATAAGAGTTCGGTCAACAAGGGAGTGTAGACAAGTTTTTCTCATGGCGAGTGGAATATGTTTGCCTGGGATACTGACGAACAATTACAGGGAAGGAATTTAAGGAGATGAATAACAGGTATTATGTGAGCATGACTAATTATCCAAAGTTGTTCCAGTTGTTTTAGGTATTAATAGCTATTACATATTTACATATTACAGATTTACACAAGTGTAAATAATCTTATATGCCGAGTAGACCTCGCAAGATTAGTCCTAGCTTCCAGAGGCGCCAGTATAATAATAATAATAATAATAATATTTTTTAAAACATTTTTATTATTTCTCAGATAAATGACTTACATTATAGGAACACGATTATGCATAACAAATACTTTCTCGAACATAAAGTGTTTTTAAATAATAATAATAACAATTACTGTTTGCAACGTATATTATTATAATATTCATAATGATGATTATTACAGATGTTTCTTTGCAACTTTACACTCTATATATACAACATCAATGGATATAATCACTCTATATTGCATACTTTTGTTACAGTTATTACATACATTACATACATTTGATTACATATGATACATTACTTACATTTGTTTACTTATGATACATTACTTACATTTGTTTACATATGATACTTACATTACATACATTTGTTTACATATAATACTTACATTACATACTTTGGTTTTCATGTGATACGTACATTACATGCACTTGGTTACATATGATACATCTTGGATGAGAACTAATTTCTCTGCTTTCATCCTCGAAGCTTATATGTAAGCTTATCTGAGGATGACACCAGTTGGTTATTATTTATTGTTTTTTTAAATAATTTTTTAATAATAATAATAATAATAATTTAATTTAAATTTAGAAATTTAAATATTTAATTTTCTAAACTTTAATTATAATCGTAGGTTACATTATATGATGCATTTTATATAATTATAGATAATTATTCGAGTTATTTAATTTAAACCTATTACTTTAACTAGTGTTATTCCATCTTAAAAGTCGAAGAAAATTTATTCTTATTGATATAATAATTATATTCTCATCTGAACAAGGAGCATTTTTTTCTATACCATTTTTTGTAAATATTCGACAACAATTATATTTTATTTAACACATATATCTTAAAAAACGTAATCATTGCAAAATTTAATTAAAAGATTTCTGGCTTATGACTCTCATAACGTATCCCTTTACTTGTCTTGTGTATATGTGAAGTAGTAAAGGTTTATCTGTAAAGTCTGGATTATTTTGGATGGTCACGCTAGTACTTGTACACCAATGAATATAACACTCACAATTAAAAAAAAAAAAGAGAGAAAAAAAAACGCCCTACTTCGTTAATTACTTAATCACTACGAAAGCTAAGTTTTATTTTTAAAAACGTCTGCTTTGCAAATTTCATCGCAGTTAGAATTAATCGCACATTAAAATAAAATTTAATTTTAGTATATGATTACAAGATAATACAAATTTCACCTTAATCGAAACTTTACTTTAAGAGAAAACGCCTGATCTTCTGAATAGATATTTAACTTCATGTGTTATGTTTATTAGGAAATTATATCCTCTCCTTTACATCAGATATATGCGAAACTTACGCGACAATAAAATTGAATAGCAATAACAAAGTGTAAACAATAAATCCTACTTCCAATTTTTAACCTACGTTTTTAATCATTTCTTTATCTGACCTTCGGAGCAATGACCGTCACAAACAGGTCGCAATATACGAAGTAGGTTAACAACAACATTTTTTTTCCCTTGCCTGCACCAAGATGGCACGTCCTTGATAAGTACACTTTTTACCAACCTGTCTAACCTGACAGACTACTGAACAATCACGCTGATATGAAGATTTCTCAGATTTCCCAATGAAAATAGAAATGCTCATTTTTTTCCTATTTGTATATGTTAATGTAGAAATCTTTTCAAAACAAGTTCTAGAAATTTCAATAAATATGATATTATTTTTATTTGAACAGAAATTTTGGAAATAGCACATCTCTCTCTCTCTCTCTCTCTCTCTCTCTCTCTCTCTCTCTCTCACACACACACACACACACACACACACACACACACACACACACACACACACACACACACACACACACACACACACACACACACGATGCTCGTGCATTAGGAATTGATTAAATACTTTACATTTCGGATGTTTTTACCCATTTAAGCAAGGTGCATCATTCCGATATCATTTGGCAAGAAAATAAAATAAAAATAAAGTCAATGGATAAAAGCACAAGCGCTTCATACTGCCTTTTGAAAGTCAAGCTTCGCAATTTTTTTTAAATGTTTACATTACTATTTTTTCATCCAATGCATTAAACTGGCATGCCATGATAAAGAATGTATTTACTTAACTTTATAACATTAATATCCACATAAATTCTTGCTTATTGAATATAAAACCACAGAAAAAATTATGTAACAATGATTTTTGTACTTCCACCCACCATAAGCTTCTGGGATTTATGTAATTTGAATTAATTGAGCTTTCCAGTTTTCGAATTCCTCATCCCTTCCTCCATACATTATTAGGTACGCCACTGCGTTAAAATCAATCACTTCAAGCTAGTTACATTACAAATTGCTATCTCAAAAATTATATATATATAATTTTTAATTTTGGACTCAAAATGCGAACACTTTTTTTTTTCTTTTTTTTGTGGGGACGATAATCAGTGTCCCCATTATTCAAGTATACCATTGGCATACCTGACGCAAGATGGCGCGACGATCAGTTTTGGAAATACTTTATAAAAAATTAAAATAGCATTATTTCAAACATAAGAATCAAGTACTGCGCATATAATTAATAAAAGTTATATACTGAAGTTTTTTTAATTCATAAAAAAATTCAGAGGTCCTGTGCTTTAAAAACTCGTTAAGTGGGGCATGCCTTTTTTTTTTTTTTTTTTGTCAGTTAGGGTGATATAATTAAATTTTTTCTCTTCAGTGTGCCAAGTTCAACTTTGGAAAAGGAAAAAAGTTGCAGCGTATCAGATACAGAAGAAAGATATTGCAACATCGAGGATTCCGATATCAATTGCGCGTTGGGATCTGCTATTAAATGCCTGGATATTAAATCTCATATGGATGGAATCCATATGAGATTCTCAGCTGATAAGTTCCTTGGTAATTCATCTGTCATTATGGTTCCTCGGTGTCACATTTTCATCAGTTCTACTTATCAATGACTGCCCAAACGTTAAGCATTTGTGAATAGATGATACTACAATTTTCAACTTGTAGCACCAATGAAATATGTGAATTGTTGCCACTTGGTATTCAGATTTGTACACTGATAATAATTCTACGGCAATTTTTCTAAGTTCGAAAGAGATTTGATAAATGGACACTATTTTTTTCGGAAATCGCAAAGGGAACAATACGTCACATTTGCCAGTATACGATTTTTCATAATACAAGTTGCAGTCTGATGTAATGTATACCATAAATGATCAAGAAGATAGATTATAGACTCAGCTATGTCTACAAGGGCATTAAATAAATATTATTAAATCATTCAATAAATAAAGTAATATTCGTTGGGGCCAAATTTAGAAAAGAATAACATTCTAATAAGGGAGTGTGTTTATATATATATATATATATATATATATATATATATATATATATATATATATATATATATATATATATATATATTTGTTTTTTACTTTTTATTATTATTATTTATTTATTTTTAAATATCAGAGGAAGGCATAGTATTCTAAGATGTTCTCGCTATGCCAGGAAGCCATCTCAAAGGTCGAGTTCTCTCGTAGTCGCATAGAAAGCCTCATTGTAAATCTCTTCTTATATTTTGGAAGTTTTGGTAATTCTGGTAAAATATTTTGAGAATTTCGTGCTTTACAAGGGTATATTTTTAAATTAATAATAAATCAGATATATTAAAAAAAAAGAGTAAGAATGCTTCTGACTTTGTTCTTATATGAGAATTTATGTTGCTGTGAAATGTTAGTGTGTGCGTGCGTGTATGGTGGGGAGGGGAGAAATACAGAAGCACAAGGTTATGTCTGAGAATAAGTAGTATTTCTGCCAACTGCTAAATGTTTTATGTGAACAAAATAATCATACTAGAGGAAAACGTTCTCTCCAAAGAAAATATCTTTCCCCTTTCTTGTAACTTTCTCATGAAATATTTTTCCTCAATAGATTCCTTGCGATCGACACCGAGCTCAAATCGGATTTTTCGTTTAGGCACCCAAAGGAAGCCTAGCATCATTAAAAGCTAAAACGCTGTTTTTATTTTCATTACTATTCCTATTATTAGATCCCTAGAGATCACCTACTGTCTAGATGTCGAAAGTAGCCACAACATCAAGACAAAAGGAGACTGGCGCCACTTTACATCGCAAACCGATTTTGCAAATAAGTTTGGCACAAGCAGCAAGGAAAGCCTGCCATGGCTCATATTAGATCAGGAAGTCGAAATAGTTCAAGTACTGGTTACGTTGTGTGTGTGTGTGTGTGTGTGTTGCATAATGAGACATTTCAAAGTATCTATAGGTGAAGATAAGGAATATTTCTTACTTATTAGCTATTGTAAATAAGACTGGTATATCATTTTTTTCTTAAATGCTTCGCATTATTTCTAATGGGGAAAAAATGTATAGTTCTGGTCTATTCTAACTCTCTAGTTCAACAAATGTTTCCTGGTTTTATAATAAAATGAAATTTCTAATAAATGTTTTCTAATAAATGAAAATAAACTCAAAAGCATACAGAGCACAGTACACTCGTCATATTAAACTACATCTAGGTTGGTCGGAATGCGACGACAGCATTACTTGTCATTACACCATAAGAAAGTGTTTGATTAAATGTAGTTTAGAACAGCTTTTAGTTTTCAGTTTGTTTTACTTGACATCATTCTTTCACTTCCTTATTGAATAATTATTAACAAAAATTGTCGTGCGTGTAGTCTCTAAACATCAACTATAAGTTGATGTTTAGAGACTACAGATGTTTTGAAAATATGGTTCTGCCCAGAAAACACGGTATTGGTTAACTCTGTGTATCGCGTGTCGATGTAAAGGAGAGTAAATGAAAAACAGAACAAAAAAAAGAGTGAAAAAAATATGTTTTGTAATAGAATTCTTGTTCATTATCACAACAATTGACCCCGTTTTTGTTTTTTTTTACATGTCTTTCTTAAATTGCATACGCACGTAATTGATTCGTTTTGTTCGTAATAATTGCATTTTGGCTAAGCTCGTTTATTTGAAATTTTGTATTTGCTAAAGGCATTTGGTGTTTATTTAAATCTTCGCAAAAATTGATCAAATCATATCAGACCATTTTAAAAGTGGTAAAATAGGCAACGCTATTCGAAATGAGAACTCCATTCTGGCTCTTGATGGATTGAAATGAAATTGGGTATTTAGAGCTTCTACTGAACTGTGTCGTGTCATCTCAATTGAGTTCAAACTGGCAATTTTTAATGACAAAAACTGAACCAAATAGAAAAATATCATATATGCTACATAACTAACAAATACAAAAATTATCTAGGACATCACAAGGTGGGAGTGTTTCGCAATTGCATTTTTATACTGTTATTCTATATTACAATAGTTTTTGCTTGTGTGCTATAGATAGTTTATTTATTGCGATTTGCTTATATCTTATTTATTTCTTGTATAATTAAAAGACGCTCTAACTAATTTTGCTAGTAAATACTGTCTGATTTAAACAATCAAAACTGCAATAACTCGACAAAGTTGTGTAAAGATCCCAAATATCAATAGAAATCTATTCAACCAAAGTTGAATACGTTCCATGTTTGTTGTGGCCGCTAATTTCATACTTGTTCCTATATGTTTACATGTTTTAGACATTACATGACTATCATTTGATGGATATGATTTTCTGCCTTTCTATCAATTTTTTAAACACTTCCATTAGAAATAACGATAGTGCCTAGTTTCTTCTAGGACTTCGCTGGAGGCTATTGTATCCGCATTTCTAGGAACAAAACCTTACCTCATTCTTGTTCCTCCTATGAAACGTATTGCAACTTTGGTAATGAGGTTATGACACTGGATGGTCCTAAATATTTGCTCGGGGTTACTGTAAATATTAATTTTCTTTCAACCTAATTTCATCAACTCAGTTCTGAACAGCTGTAACATTTTTACATCTTTACATCATGTGATCATGATTCTAAAAATAGGAAAGAATTAAATAAATAATCAGAACGAAAAGCAATAAAATCTAAAGAACACTAGAAGCAAATAATAATATTTATTATTTTTTTTTTAAATTAGGGACGACTAAATTTTCTTTGCCTAGGGTCATCAGAATACTCTCAGATCGGCCCTAATAATTTTTAATAATAATAATAATAATAGTTTATTATCTCTCAAATAATTACATGAATATACTAAAATTTAGGCAACAATGTAACTTTTTCTTGCAAATGGTTCAGTAAAAATTATAATTACTCGTAATATCATTATCATTTGCAGAATTTCTCATTGACACGAGTAAAAGGCGTGTATTATTACCATTAATAATAATCGTAGTAATACTTTACACTTAATAACTCACAATTACACAAGTTAAACAATATTACTTATGTTGAAGTTTACATAACAATATATATATATATTGTTATATATTATGGAGCCTGTGTAGCTCAGTGGATGTGGCATTTGCACACCACCTCGCTTGGCCGCACGAAGGAAGACGTCATTTCGAGTCTAGTCGGCGACTAGAGGAAATTTTTCTAAGGCTTTTTTCGACCGGTTCCCGAGTTAGTCGATCTCTGGCACGGGCAAGCAGGTTTTTACTCCCGGAAACTCGGGTTTTTCGTCCTGTAAACTCAAGAAAATCGACCGTAGAACCCACATTATTTCAGACATTAAATATATTGTGTTAGGGTTAGGGACCACGAGATGGCGGCACATTTGAGCCGACTCTCTTCACTGCGTACCGCTTAATTAGTGATAGCTTTGGGCCATCTGTCTCTGATTGGGTACCAGTGGAGATTGAACTGCCCACTCAGTCTCCAAAAGTTAGATAGGGCTAAATGGCCTTGCCTACTCCCGTATACGGGAATAAAAAGGCGTTAGCTGATTTTTTTTTTTTTTTATATATATATATATATTTTTTTTAAATTTAAATATATAAATTAAATATATAATTTTAAATATAAATATATAATTGAAGTATTACTATCACATTTTCTGTTTACTACAAGTATTCATTACAGAATGTTAAGTAAATAATGTTGGATAAATACTACTACTGGGATGTAATGTCTCAAATGCATCCTCGAAGCTTTGTAATTAGCTTATCTGAGGATGACACTGGTTATATATATTATTGATGTGGTTGCTAAGTAGGCAGGGGATTCGGAGGTCAAATGGATGATCTGAAAGGTCTGATCAAAGTGAAATTGCCGATATATCCTGTGCTATTGCATCTGTCTTAATGGTTCACATTCTTTTTTATTGTGGGCTTCTTTTTGGGCTAATTAGGAGGCTTTTTTTTCACAGTGGCAGCCTTTCTATGTCTTCTGAGCTTTTAATTTGTTTCGGCTTTGAAGTTTATGACTTCCTTATGAATATCTTGGCATTTGTCCACAAAAATTGGTAATTTTTTCTATTTTTACTTTTCTTGATATAATAATAATAATAATAATAATAATAATAATAATAATAATAATAATTAATACTTATGAGTAAATTCTCCAAACCATAAATTATAAAGGAGTAGTTTTTTTTTAATTAAAAGAAATAGCTTTGCATATTCACTTGAGATATTTGGATGATATTTTTAAAACATTGACCGATGGTAACAAAAATACTAATTCGCAAACATGAACACCAACAACAAAATTGGGAAGAAACCACAACTTACTGTTCCTAATCTCTTTATGTAACAAGATAGTTTTGTTTGTAATGAACATCACAAAAATATTTTTTTATATTTCTGTTTCCCTGGCAACAGCAAGTTGTAGTTGGCTACCAGGTGGCTTGGCAGTTTATGTTGTCAAGAGCAAATATCTTCGCCACCATTTTCCTAACACTTGGCGTTCGAATTTAGTTTATATTACAAATATGAGAAATTTTAAAGACCACAAGATGGTGGTGCCTTAGGGGACTCCAAAAAGTTCATGAGATAGAGAAGTTGAAATGAAGGATAAAGGAATATTTTAATCTGCAATTAAGCTAAAATTTTGGTTAAAATTTTAATCACTATTTTCCTCTATCGGAGATCTGAAGCAGCATGAAAAAGATTGATTAGTCTTGAGAGCAGGTGAAAATAAACTACTGTATAGGTTTCTCTTCAACTTTTCATTAGTGATGGTGTTAATTTCTAATTTTCATTTATAATACCTTATTGATGATTTGTACCAATTAACACGTTCACGCCGACAACCGGACAAATTGTGTCACGTACTTGGAAAACGTGTGTTTTCCAGAGAAACCAATCTATGTAAAAGGGAAAGAAATCTGTTTTTGGCTACATTGTAGCCGAAAACAGATTTCGGCTACAAATTATGTAGCCGCTACATAAATAACTGAAAATGAAGATAGTCTACATTTCGATGGTATACTGCAATTACTAAATGTCTAATGTGATTCAACCAACATCAGCTATTATTTAAACACTATATCAACAAAAATCATCCCCCCCCCCATACACACATACTGCACAACAAAACAAAGAAGTTGCATTGACAACTTCTCTGTACTTTGTACACCCAGCTAAAAAGATTTTCTGGGATTGGTTTACACATGACAGTTCAGGATCACTTGTGTCTGTTGACGGTATGATAAAAAGCAACCAATACATAAAAAAACATTCGACAAAAGAATCGAATGTTTTTATGGATCTCGCTCCATGCTACACTTCAAAAAAGTGAAAGAGTCCCTCAAAAATCACAACATCCAATTGCTTCAGTGGCCAGGTAAGTCATTAACCCAATAGAAAATTTGTGGCTCATAGTGAAAAAGAAACTTGGAAAATTAAATTGTGATACAAAGGATAACTTAATAGAATCCATTATAAAAGTATGGTTTCGAGATGCATTAATAAGAAAAATGTGTTCAACGTTGTTAGATCCATGCCTAAGCGAATTAATGAACTTATTAGAACAGAGGAGCACATATAAATTATTAGGTGAAGTTGGAGTTTAATTTTTGTACTTATTTTTTTGCGAAATTAAAATGCTTCTTTAAAATGTTCGGATTAATAGCCTATAGTTAAAACAATTAGCATCTTACTGCAGAAAGGTTCATATTCCGGCTTTTAAATCCTGAAATTGTGAATGTTGATTTAAATAAAATAAACCTGCCTACAAACTTTAATTATAATGCAAAATTTGAATTTGAAATAAATTTTATTAGCGAAATATTACAGTCAGTTATAAAGAAAAAAAAATATTAAAAAAGTATTTGTTAGTCACCTAGAATTAAAACCCTTCGCTATTCTAGATGAGGTTAGTTTGTGGTAACCATTTGTGGAATGCTTCGCTTTCGCCAGCACTGTCTTTTCCAACACTCATAAGTCAACACAGACACACCCAAACTTCAGAAGTGCTGAATCTATTCACACAATAGCTTTCCTTCATTCGAAAACACATTAAACTAATTAGAATCCCTTTCTTTTATAGAATAGCTGTCATCATAAAAATTCATAAACTTGGTCTTCTGAGTCTTCAGTCACAGAATGTTATTACTTCCTTGGACAACCTTAAAAATCCAGACGAATTATTAAGAGACGAGGAAACAGTCTGCAAATATTTCGTTATTAATAACTTTACATCACTTCTCGTTAGGGTTGTGTTAACCATATATAGATGACTTGTTCGCCATTCTAACTTACAGCTGTTGCTTGAAGTAATATTTAAAGTTACATAAATAAGATGTGACGTCATCACGAAGTAAAGTAAATGGTACTGGCCCATCTGGAAACAGGGAGAAAACAAATTCCACTTCTGCAAATTATGTACTAGTGTACAACAAATGTTTCCTGTCTCCTATAGGGTAGACCGTGTGTGTCAAGCTAACGATTGTTGATTTAGGCTGGAGTGGGGTCGCTAAAGGAATAAAGTTGGTGAACGTGTTTATTATTCTCGCTTTTCAGTGCGAACGAAGGATGCTTTAAGCCTCGCATTTAGCCACGTGAATCAACACACAAATTTTTAGCAGCTAAATTTAAAACCCGTCTTTTTCTCTTACCTTCTCTTCCAGGAACAAATTATTATCGAGTGGCTTCTTGAAGACTAAGAAAAATTCCAGAGTCTCATAACTCTCCAAGGTTTCGCTTAAATAGAGCTGATGATAACTTTAATGTTATCATCAGCTAATTACTTCCTAGAGCTGAAAGAGTACAATTTAGACTTGGTTTGGCAAGTTAGAATGACGAAATGTTTTTCTTTTCAGAAATGACGTAAGATTCATGCCATTTAGATATGATTGTAGTATTCAAACTAGTTGAAAACAAAGTTGAATTACTGAGGAAGCTGAAAGTAGTAATGAACAGTTGCATGGCAAATACTTCGACTGAAAACCTTTTTGAAATGTTATAAGCAGTATTTCTCTCTTCCCCCCCCCCTTTTTTTGGCGTTAATCTTAGTATAGCTCTCTTACATTCATTATCAGCTGACATAATTGAGTTGGATTGTAGGAATTATGGACGAAGAAATTAACGCAATGAGACCAATATATTAGTTTCTTAATCGTGTGTATTCTTCCCTAGGAGAGGGCTAATTTAGTTTCAACTTGAAAAGCTCTAGGTTCTCATTTTCCTTCCTGTTTTACGCTTACCTGTAGATCCACATTGTACCAGGCATGCATTCGAAATTAGATTCGATAGAATAGGACAGTTAATCCTTATTTCTGTAGTCTCCTATATCTGTATATTGCGTGTTTTATTATGGCAGTTTTTCCTGTTTTCCGAGCTGAAAACTCCAAGTTTCCGGGTGAAGGAAAAAGAAGAAGAAGAAAACTGACACCTTCCTTTGAGCCTGGCTAACTCAATCCCACGATTGATTTTCACATCCTAGACGGGATTTTCGAACCCAGGTCTTTCCAACCGAAGGGCATTGTCGAAACCGACTAGACTATGGAGACTCTCCTCTCAACCTAGGATTTAACCCTGCGGAGATCGCGGTCTAAAAAATTGCGGCGTAGGTCGCGTGTATCTGAGAGATACATTCATTACTAGTATGTGCTAAAATGCGATAAAATTAAAAAAAAAAAACATTGCAAATATAATACATAATGGTTTATTTATTTTCAGTTACAATCTAGAAATTATTGAACAAAGAAAAAAACAACCCCTAAACCAATACTATACTGACATCGAAGTTCGCGGTATCTCTCAGATACAATTTACTATCAAATATCACTTTCACTTTCGCATTCGAATCTATCATTCTCATCATCGGACTCGAGTAACAAAATCGCTGAATCTTTTCAACATCTGATGGATTATCCAATCGATATTTTTCCAGCCATTTTCAACCGTAAATAAAAAAAAAACAACTAAACCAATACTATACTGACATCGGAGGTCGCGGTATCTCTCAGATACAAGTTACTGTCAAATATCACAAACTTTTACATAACGTGTTAAACCAAACTGACAGCAAAAAAACAGTGCGGAATATCACTCGTAACATACGCACGCGCAGCTTGTCATGACCTCTAAGCTAACACTGAATATGTGTAAGAATATTTATATTAAACAATTTGCATGTATCTTTCAGATCAGCGCGACCTCCGCAGGGTTCCAGATCTTTCTAACCGAAGAGCAAATACTGCAGGGTCCTTGAGACTGCACTACAGAGGCGTTCAATGATTATGTAATTCATTTAATATTGAACGACCCTGTACTAAATAAATCAACTCTCTTGATTTTGTACAGTAGATGTCTTTAATCTATTTTCCATACGCGGAATACTTAACATCGGAAATGTCATTTGATATATTCATCGTCGTATGTTACGCTTTCGCGCAGGCCTACACATTTTACCGCGTAAACTTACATAACCGATAATCCCGCAGAATAGGTTGGGTGCTCCTTATTCCCTGTCGAAGCGTGTGTTCACGGGGTAGGCTTACCTGCTTTGCGGGAGGAAAAACCCCAGGATAAACTGGGGGGAAAACCTGCTATCCACGCCCAAGATCGGCTAACTTGGCTATGTCTGAAAAAGATCTTTAAGCTCCTCACGTCACCGACGGGAATCGAACCAAGGACCCCCCCCCAGGCATATGGTTGCGAAGCGCGTAACCATAGGCTAACCGCGCGGACTTGATATATTGGATATGACAAATATAATAGCATAATTTCGTTATTATGAGTCACTATTTCAGTGAGGTTTTAAAAACATTTTGGGCCCCTAGGTATTTGAAAATGTGTTCCGTATATCTCTTCTTGATTTATACTATTATATTCAGCATACCTAGCGGAAATGAAATTTCAATATTCAAATGACAGAACAATATACGTATTATAATGGATTCGTTTGAAAATACAAAAGAAAGTAATGACATACTATTGTTGTAGTTCCTTAAAAATGTATCGCATAGTTTTTCCCTAGATTTTGATTAGGAAAAATCATGAATATAACTTAAATCAGTAGTTTCGAAAATGCCATGTTCAGCGATCGGTAAAATCAAATGACATTAGCAAACTAATTAAAAGTTTTGTGAACTAAAATTAATTTACATGGTTGTGTAACTGTGGGGTTACACACAATGTAATTGAGATGCTGAATCCAAATCTGCAGGCGAAAATATTTCTTCACGTAAAGATATTATACTGTATATATATATGTGTGTGTGTGTGTGCTTTTCATAGATTTATGGAATATTTTTATCGTGAATTAATCTGTCAATAATACTAAAATTTTAAATTATTATGACTTGATTGCTCTTTTATAGCTGTTGCGATTCTAAAAGCATACTGCGGTAATCTGAAAATGCAATTTTCAGCTAATTAAATAGGTTTGAATATGTCTGAATCCTGTCGTACATCAAGAATTGTTGTAATGTAAAGTCTGTCTGCTATTGCTCAGACGTCTTCGAATCTCTCCTTTCTTTAATTATGTCACAATTAAAAGACACGAGACTGCAAAAAAAAAGTGCAGAATGCTTTTGCTACGTGTCTGGTTCGCAGCGTGTCTGTTTAAGAAGCGACACATCACTCGCACAGTAATGACTGCATTTGCCATAACTTTCAGTGAAAAAAAATCGGACCAAGACAAATCGGAACACTTAAGTTAAATTGATATTCAATACATTCAAAGAAAAGGTTGATATGTATGGCTTTCGGAGAAAAGGAAAGGGTACATATTTGGAGCGAACCAAAGGATTATATATGAAATTGTTGTTTTTGTTTAATTAATGAAACCAAATTTCCCTAAAAACAAACATTTATTCTACCTAGAATCTACCATAAGACTCTTTTTTTTTTTTTTTATCTTCCAACAGTGCTCCACTATCACAGCAACATATTGGGGTGCAGACGGATGATGAGTATTCTGATTCCGGTGTAGATCGGAAGTGTTACCTAATAATAATACTTCCTGTCTATTTCATTTGATAATGAAACCATTTTTCATGTAGTACTGTCATATCCTGTACACCCGTTGAGGGTACATGGCAGGAATTTGATGATGATGATGATGATGAAACCATTTAATAAAGTTATAAAGAACTCTCACCTGATTAAACGGAAGGAAAGAATTTTTTTTTTTTTTAGATTTGAAAATCCGATCCTAGCTTCATATTTTGAGACAAAGATTAATATCAAATACAAAGATTAATATTAAAGAGCCCAAAGTTGTTTGGGCTCTTTTTGCTTAAAAGAGTAGCCTTTCACACACACACACACACACACACACACACACACACACACACACACACACACACACACACACACACACACACACACACACAAATTCCAGAGTGAAGTATAATAGTCACCAGTCACCACTATATCTGTGGTTACTTAGAAGTAATTGTATTTTCTCAGTATGTAAGGAAGGTTTACAAACTAAAAACAGATTCAGTGATATTGTTTGAAAAGTTTGCGGACAACAATAAATTTTAACATTAGAAATTACTAATGGTTCAACTAATAACAAAGTTATTCCTCAAGATGGGTTCAGCATGCTATTGAAAATCCCAAAGAGGTGAGTGATAACAAGGTAAACGGTTCCACCAAGGCATTACAGTAATTGAGCAACAAAACCAGCAAAAATGGAATGCTGGTCTGATGAGAGACTACTATTGCTTTCTTGAATATTCCATTGAACATTTATAAATACTTCTAAGAGCTTTAAATGCGTGTGTATTTAATTTATACTAAATTAAAAATACACCTCTAAAAATTAAACAAATTTTAATTTTCGTACTTGTTATAAATATAGTAAAATTCAAAAGCTGCAATATCTAGAATCTTACATTTAGTTTACAAAAATGCAGTCCCCCATGTCTTATTTTTAATTTTTATCATTGAACTGATCTTTGAATATACCTGTAACAAAGAATCCTGACATACTTCGAGGGGGGGGGGTTTCCCTTTTTAAATTTTTTGTCCCTAAGATATGGGAAATCCTTTATAACCAGTCCTAATGCAGTTACTTACTAGGATTACATTCCTTTTTATAGAAAAGGTGGAAAACTTCCTACAACACAGATATACAAGAACCTATCTTCCAGCAGTTGGGAAGCACCGAGACTTCACGATTACTCAATGAATAATACAATTTTAGGTTTTTTTATGAATAGTGAATTTTATATAAGTCGATGGTAAAGTTCCAGGTTGCTGCCGACTGCGGCTGTAATTTAAAATGAGAAATAATTAATAGTGACTAATTTATTAGCATTCATTAGTCAGTATTGCCTATCCACGACGATAATAATGATGGCCTATAGGTTTCGAATCTTTTGAAGATGGTAATAACATAAAAAAAATTGACTAATTTGCATTTTAATAATAAACTGTTAAAATGCAGTATATATAGTATTGCTGGAATACCTAATGCGAGTTATATAAACTTAGGGTTTGCCTTTCGAGTAATTATTCATTTCATTATAAGATTCTGCAAAGAAAAGGATTCATTCGATAATGTCCTGCTTATAGTGAATGCAGATAATAAACCAACAAGTAGTAATGAACACTTTTTTCAAAGATAGAAATCTTTGAAAAAAGATTTCTATCTTTGGTTCGGTCAATTTCAACGATGTTCTTAGATTGGAAAGACCTGGTTCAAATCCCCCTCTAGAACACAACAGTCAGTTGCACATGGAGATGGTAGAGTTTCCTCCTCTAATAAGCATGATTTTTCATCTTGGGAGGTGGCCAAAAGAACAATTACAATTAACAGATTACAACTCATAGCCTTAGTTGCTTCTGTAGTTAATTCCAAACACCTCTTCAAGGATTGTTTAGAATTAACGACCGAATAGGAATAGCAATCACGAAAAGTAAATTTCTTTACTATTATTATTATTTAATTTTAAATCCTCTATTCTACATGGATTGCAGTAGTAGCTTGCCAGTGTTTCTTCACTTCATACTTCAAGGCTTGCATTTATTTGTGTCTCAGAAGCAAAAAAGTTCCTTTCAAAAATGCTTTTGTGAATCCTCTAGAAAAGAAAAATCTGGACCTGCTTAAGGCCATTTCATCTGTTACTAGTTGGCAACCTTAGTTGCAATCCATTACTTAATTTTTCAGAACATCGTCATTTTAAAAGGATATTGAATTCTGTTGATATCATCTACACCACTAAAAATAAGTGTACATTGTAATATTAAAGTGTCTGTATAAAAATAGTAACTAAACTACACTAAGATGTAAACGGCACACCAGTGTGTGTGTACTTTTGTGAAGAAACTTTGTGTACTTTGTGAAGAGTAGACCTTGATAGCAGGAAAAGAAAATAAATGCTTTTTTATTGTTAATAAAATATGAATCTAGTAAAAGTAACCAGAAAGCCAGACCATAAAACTGTCAGTTTGATTAATGAAAAGATTTTACGCCATATTTTCACTCGACCGATACTTCTTCAATAGACTGAATCTACTTTTATCACTCAATAGCATCTTTGATCACTTTTCACCCTCCCATTTGTTACTGTAAGATAGTTCTTGATATATCGACATACGTACATAATAAGCACTGACATATGTGATGAACTGTTTTCATTTAGAATCCTGAAAAAAAAAATCGACTCATGAATTTCCTTATACACGTTCAAGGAAATATAACAGTAAACTTGTTACTAATTTTCATAAGAGCAATCTTTTTCACAATAGAGACAGTTTTTTTTTCTTTTTCCATTTCTTCACCTACTCGCATACGTTTAAACGTTTTAAAAGCTGCCTTATGTAATGAGATGTAGTTCAGTATATGTATATAATAACAATTTTTAATTTTTACACCTCGATATGCCCTTTCTCTTATTATTATGATTATTATTACAAACACCTTCAGGAATCAAGAGATGAGGCTTGGCTTTCAGGCATGAATGATATATGCCTGACAACGAAATAATCAAAAATAAATTTTAAAAAATAAGTTAATAGATAAATAAAATAAAATAAATTATAAAAAACTTAATAACAACCAAAAACAAATTTTTAAAATTCAGAAGTAAATTAAATACCGAAAACGCTGTTTGTTTGTATTTTCTTCTTTTTGGATTATTACAAAAAAATTATAAAATTGCATCACCGAGAACGGGATTAATTACTGGAAAATTACTAAGGGGGCAAGCTTCATTTTTAGCATACTTGGTGTTTTTCCATTACGATTACGTATGAGGCAATATCAGCAATATTACTTACTCAACACTCGATGATGTTGCTGTGCTAAAGATAAAAATCTATACCGTTTACGTTTCCTTCATCAACCCATTTCATCGCGTCATATCCTTAGTTACTTAACTGAAGCAAGTACTTTGTGACTTCACATTCTAGGAAATATCTTGCAAAACAAAAAGGAAGGGGTCAGAAATACTCGACATGTCTGACAAATTTTCAACGGTGCCTTTTTCCTTTTGGAAATCAAAATAAACACAATCTAGAGTGTTGGTTTACGGATGACAACTTTGTTCTTTCAAACAAAGTTATTTCATAAGTTTCCAGGTTGAATATATTAAACTGATTCCCTTATAAAGGTGGCCGAATTCGAACCAAACCCAGCACAGCATATAGATGATGCTAAAGTGAACTGGTGCTTTTACCAACATATATTTTCTGGGGGAAGGGGGAGAAGAGTAAACTCTGATTTGCAATTTGCACGGGGTCCCTGTCTTCAGATTAGCTAAAGACAGGGAAGTCACTTAAGAAACAGTGTAACCCTTTGGTTTCAAATATCGTCTACTCCAACTTCTGCTGTGAGTGGCGTATTTGATTGTCATAATGAAGATCATCATCCACTGTTCACTATTAAAAAATCATGTGAGGGGAAATTAATTGACATTTAGATTGTATCCTGTCGTAATGAAAACACACTCGTTACCATGGTTACTGTAAGAAGGAAACTTACAGAAAGTTGCTACTCCTCTGAAGAAAAAAACTTCTCCTGTTAGATTTCTTTTTCTCCAGAGAAAGTATTAATTCTGAAAATCGCTAGGCATTTAATGCTCACCGACAGGAAAGTTAAAGCAGAAATTCTCTAGGCAATTACCGTTTGCCGAATAGAAGGATAACTGCTAATCGACTTGTAGTGATGGCACTTTTATCCTCTTTTTAGTTCCCTGAGAAAAAAAAAAAAAAAAATCTGAAAATTAACAGTTAAATTAAATACAATGAATAAATAGCGTTTTGAAAATGCTATTTTCCCAAACATGAAATAATAAATAGTACATAATAGTACTTATCGAAATTTTTTATGAATCATTTATTGAAACCTAAATTCGTTACAAACATTAAACTGAAAATAAAGCAAGTCATTACCAAGAGAAATAAAAGCGAAAAATCTCACTGTACTCGTTTTCTTATATAACGTTTCATTTAGCAAATATAAATTGCTACTGTGCAACTCAAATTGTTGAATAAATGACAAGTCGGCGAGATTTGGGGTGATTCCAAAAGAGAAGAAAGTAATTGGGTGGATGCCATTTAATGGCTAAGTTTGTCATAAAATTTATCCGTGGAATGGTCCGAGATGACGTGACAAGGTATGACAAAGTGCGGCAAAAGCACATACTGCAGTGAATAGCGAAAAAGAATTTATAGAGAAAATTTCGCATATTCAAACATAACTTCCGCAGTTAATACGCGGAGTAGTGAAGGCCATGCAATTTCTATTGATCCCAAATAGAAGAAGTCAATTTCACACATATTAACTCATAAACCTGTAGCTTACGAACAGTGTGAGTTCATTATATTTTTTTCTACCGTTTAGAATGTTTTTTAATTTAATTTCTTTTTATGGTGTCCTGTGTTGTTACTCAGAACACTACGTAAAAATCTTCAATTCATACAGACAAAATCGGATTATTTTAACGTCATTTGTTTATTGAATAGAAACATTTCAAGTGGTGAGATTAAGGACTTCGTGATTACTTCAAAAATCGAACTGAAATGATAATAGGCGTATTACGGCATCAAGTTTCCGGGTAGTAGCAGGAACTTTTGACACATCACAAACAGCTGCTACTCCAGAAAGCACGTATTGAAAGAATCAGACTATGGAAGTGCGTCACTTACAATGCGTCAGCAATCAGACTTTGACCATGAGTATCGCGCCACAACATTACAAACCGAAGGACAGCAGAATTAGCATGATTCACGCTACTTTCTGTTTTAATGGAAGAGTCTCAGATTTATGTGCTCTACTGTCGTTTCATAATTCCCATTGTGAAATAATTTCACATAGCATTATCACACGACTGACAAAAGAACTAATGGTTGTTAATACAAATTAGAGATCGCTAACCTAGTTTATGTGATGATACACTATCAATCGCTATGAATAGAACTACTTTTTTTGACCACCTCTTGAATGTTAATTTCTAGACTTTTAATAACGTTAAACTGGGCACATTAAAACGTATTTAAATAGTAGAATAAGTTGCATTTTATTACAAGACACAGCATTCACAGATACTATTACAGTTTTGAATCTGTTGAATCCACAGCGATATATTTGAGATATTTCTTTTAAAATATAATACCAAGTTCTCCTTCCCTTTCAGTTAAGGCTAAGGCAATAATATTAATAAGATTAACTTTAAATTTAACCTTGTTAAATTTAACCTTGATACTGTCTTGGGGGAGTTGTTCTCTTAATTTATTGTCTCCCAGAGAAACCTAGGTCAAATCTCATGAGAATGTCTAGTTTTTTTTGTTTTGTTCATAGTCAATTAAATGGTCTTAGACTGTTATAGTTCTTTCTTCTACAGAAGAGACAAAACAAACCAGATCATAAATACAAACGCTCGAGCGACTTAATTATAGAGCTAACCAGCTGCTATTCCAGTTCAAATTACAAAGTCAATTAACTTGACCAAACCGACCACTCGGCTGGAATTATGGTTTATGGATTATGGTTTCAAACTTCGTTTGTGTTTTCATTAACAAATCGTGGTTATAAGGGAAATTAAAAATTAAAGGCCGCAATTTTTTTAGCCTAAAGAACGTGCTACGTAAAAGAGAAAACACTCCACTTTATTCATTCTATTTAGTTCGCTATATACATTTTCATGACTATATACTTTCGGGTAATTTTTTGTTTATTTTAAGAATAAACTGCAAAATCCATACAGTAATGATACTAAGGTAGATTATTGCAAACGTAACGTTTTATAAAACTATTTATTTCGAAACAAACTTAAAATTCTGTCACATGATGAATGAGATAAATACAAAGAGAAAGGCTACTATCTACTCTCTGATATTTATCATTTTCTTGAATAGTTCGCATTCATTTTGCATAATCTTTGATGAGAGCAATGGTATCCAAACTAGAGGGCGAATGATGAGCGATGTCAAAGTAATAATGACAATTACAGTGTAGTACATTTCTAATTCTGTGAATTTGTAAGAAAAGAGTACTGAACTATGAGAAGCTTGGCACTGGAAAAAACGTTCATTAATTTGACTAAACAGTTTAAAATTATATAAATTCAAATATGATTCGCTTTACAATAACGGAGTATACTATTCAAAATATCCGATTTTTATGCATTCGTCTTATTTATCTATAAACCTTAGTCATAAAATGTATGAAATTCACACATATAAATAATTAAGGTTATTTGTGATTTAATGGAAAGAGATGGGAACGTGATGAAACTGTTCTTAAGAAGGGCGAGAGGTAGTGCAGTACGAAGGTTGGAAAATGTAGCTTTACCAGCAGCATTTTCGCAAAGTAAAGAGGCTCACGAAGTTTGCTAAAAAGCGACAGGATTATTTGGAAACAGCTATATATATGACGAGACCATCCTAACATTGAAAAGAACCAAGCATAACAACTGTGACACTAATCATATCACTGATGTCGCAACAATACCAATATCGGGTTTCCTACTGCTTGATTTTGCTAATATCGTTCGTGATGACGTCATTTACTTGCGTCCAATAGCAAGATAATTAAGTATAAAAAATATCGACAATGTTGCACTACTAACTTGAACCATATGCGACTACTCTGCTACACGCGAGTACCTATTATTTTCAAGAATTCATCACGTCAAATCTATCACAGCCAGTAATAACTTTTATTATATACAGAGATAAATCAATAAAATTATATGCTGTTTGCTTTTCTAAAATAGACTGTGGTGAACGTGATTTTAAAGAAGGAAGGAATAATAGAAAATTTTGAAATAGATGTCGATTGGATGAGTTTCGCCACATGCGGTGTAAATAAGTACCAAAGGTCCAGGGAGATGGAAAGAAAAACGATAATAGAAGATGGCGAATGATGTTCATAAAATTTAAAAGTAGTTCGGAAACTTTAACAAAGTAAAAAAAAAATTTTTTTTAAATGATCGACATATTTTGTATTTAGTTATTTTGAAAACTACCTAATAACATTATTATTCTCAGCTTTATTTCCAAATTATAAAATAATTGGACCAGGCCATGCTTCTGACCAGTTTGTTTAGGTTTTGTACTCTCTTCCTCTCCATCTGATCTCAGAGATCTCCATTGGCTTCCATTGACCGCATGTATACAATTATACAATGATATAATTGTATATACTCCGTGGCCAATTTCCTTTTCCTATGCCGATATTGTCATCCGCAAGTGATTTTACAGTACACCATGATTTATAGCCGTGAGTTGCATGTGGACGATCTTAGGCATTAGGATGTCTTTAACAGTTGGCCACGGAGTGTATACAATTATATCATTTATAGGAATATGTAATTATTCGTGTAATTTTCAAAATAATAATAATAATAAATAAATAAACCGAGTTTTCGATATATACTCAAGTTGGATGAATGTCACTATAGCGTTGGGTCTTTTCCAACCTATGATCCAACCCTTGGATCATAGGTTGGAAAACCTTGATTCAGGGAGTCAGCAAATAACTTGCCAGTACTTACTGTGAGTTACAAACACGAAGACTACCAATTCCCCCACCTATATACAAAAAAAGATCCGCATCCATATGCGTTTTAGTAATCACTGTTGTCTCGTTGGTCGAAATGACATTCCAATCCCCTTTCTCTCTCTCTCTCTCTCTGTAAGCATCAACATGTAGCTAGATGAATGGTGATGCATAAAGGGTGTAAAAAGTCATGTACTGGATTAATTCATTCTTATTATAAATGAAAATCAACCGCTCTTTCTATTTCATAATTCAGTTATTTTGCTTAAAATGAAATGTTACCCCCCGCCAAAAAAAAGAAACTTGTTTATCTTTATAAACAAGTTTCGTGCTTAATTCCAAATTTCTTATTTATTTTTTATAAGCAAGAGCCATCAGCCAAATAACAATCCATTAAAATAATTTCATATGATAATAAATTTCTTATGTCGACATCATCTTGTGTACACGCATTTCTAAACGAATCATTTGCATAAATTATTACATGTCGCATTCTGTGCTTTTAACTTGTCCCGAATATGTGCTAACATATTTTATTCCACGCGCCTGTAAAAGTAGCTGCATGTTCTTGCTTGAAAGTAAATACCTGCATTGATTTTCCGGACTGCTGACGTCATTTGACGTCATGTGGAATGATGCGTGCGCACTATTAGTGAGTAGTTGACATTTCTCTTATCGACTGCAACCTGGTGGTTACAAGTTCAAGGACAAATGTTTACTACACGATATTTTCTCCAGTACAGTTAGATATTAGCATGACTCTCGTGAAATCATTTAAGCCACATAATACATTAAAAGTTAATGTCAGCGGAAGAGCGTGTTTGCGTGCACTAATAACATACTTCTAACCGGATTCCACGAACCGTATTATCTACTAACCCAGTACTGTCAACAAATAATCTTTGTCATTTTAGTGTTCGGAATATCTGATCGAAGTTAACGTGTTTTCCTATCTGGATGAGGAAAATCAAATCTCGCTGTCTAGATACATCGAACTGGATTCAGTTGACATATGTAACAACGTAAACGCAACATTGAAAGCGTTAAACTTAAATTTAAGAAGTTAATGGCATTGTAATAGGCGATACCATTAACGTTCTTCCTGATTTAGATATTCGGAGCTATTTTTAAAGCTGTTCATCATTTAAATTGCCACTGACTGATTGATTTTTAGTAATGTATCACACGCTAGTATAAAAAAAAAGCACAGTGCAGGATTTTTTAAGGTGAAAAGAGAAGGAAAAACCACGGTACCGATCTTCGAAAGGATATACTTTTTTTATTGTACCGTTATCTAATAATACCTTATCCACTAGTAACAAAATTCAATACAGTTTCAATTTATTCAATTTAATACATATATCGTGTCGTCACCACGATTTTTGCCCTTCCTACACATAACTAGCTCTTGTGATTCCCTCGAGAGCTTTCCGTTATTCCTGAGAGTAATTCAGTGTGCCCACTGGCGCTCTTGAAAGCCACGAATTACGAAATTTCAAGATGCTGTTTGCGCCATACTTTTCGTACTTAAATCTAATCTCTCTCTCTCTCTCTCTCTCTCTCTCTCTCTCTCTCTATATATATATATATATATATATATATATAGGTTCCTTTTTGTACCTGAGCGAAACTACTTTCTGCGTTCCAATCCAACTTACGCCACAAAAAGAAATTTTATGACGCAAATTGAACTAACCCCAAATAAAAAGAAATAAAACAGGCGATATTTTAATTCTTTGCAGATGCCAAGAGCTAGTATTTATATAATGATAAATATCTGTTCGCTTCTACTCAATTTGCATAGTTGCACTAGTCAACTCAAATTCTGCATATCCACGGAGTGAATGGATTATTATTATTACTGTTATTAACAGGATATCTCCATGGAGACAATCCTTATCGCGGGAGACCCACACTAACGTTTTTCACAATATACGTATCATATTTATCCATTACTCTTCAGAAGATTCAGGAGTATGCAAAAGAAGATAGAAGGCTATGATTGGATCAAAAAGTTGGAATTGGGTGCCCTGAAGTAGATTCTTTAACATTTTTTTTTTCCCTTCTCACCCTAGGTTTCATAACTCTTTCTGGTTTCGATAGAGAATCGTTTCTGTAGATGTATTGAAATTGAAAGCTCTAATTATTCTGAATTTTGAATTCTTATCAAAAGTAGTAGATTGTTGTAGAAATCGCCACCCTAATGAGTGATACATATTGCAGTGAAGAATTTACCCAAGAATCTTTAAAATTGTCAATGCAGCATCTTAAAAATGCTGCATTGACAATTTTTAACGTAATATATTCTATTAATTAAGAACCTCAGCTTGTTTGTTAAAAAGGATATATTGACATTCCATTTCAGGATAATGCAGGAAGAGGGGGGGAGTAAAGTCTGATAAACACCTAGAACAAAATAACATTAAAGCAACTGATATAACTACAAGAAAGAACATAAGTTGCCTTCATAACTCTGCTACTAGTATGTTCTTTCTTGTGGTTAATTCAGTTGCTTTAATGTTATTTTGTTCTAGGTGTTTATCAGAACTTTCCAACCCCCCCCCCCGTAAATGTAAGCCCAAATACCTTATTCGGATACCAATGCAGTTCCTTTCATAACGTTTTATAATTAGATTGTGATCTACCTTATCTGTTAAGTATATTTTATCGGAATTAATTTTAAGGCCATTATTACTAAACCACTTATTTAGTTTCAACATCCCGCGATGGGTCTCCGGACTTCATGGAAGCTTGGAGGTAATACTAATACTGCATTAATATTCTATCAAGGTTAATTCGATTTACCTAATTTTCAAAGGTCGCCTCAGTACATATCAATGCCGTGTAATCAGCGAATGATATCTTTTGTCATAAAGTTTGTACTCGCACATATCATTAACATACATTAAAAATAAGATAGGCCATAGCTAGCTGAATCTAGTGGGTCTCTGCAATTTATTATTTTTTGCAAAACTATTCAAGTTACCATAGTTGATATACTGTTTTCTGTTATTTAAATAGCATTTGAACTAATTATTAGTGACATACCAAATATATCTAGACTTTTTTCAGGAGTAAGTCATGATGCACGCAATCGAATGTTAGGAAAAACGAATGACGATACATTCTTCTATTTATCCCTTGTGATTATTATTATTATTATTAACTAGGTATCTGGAGTCCCAGTCTCATCGTGGGAGACGCATTTCATAATATACCCCTCTTAACTACCCACCTCTCAATGCGTGAAAAGACTCATCTTGAGAAGCCGAACGACTATTATTATACCTCTCTTTAGACCAATTCACCGACAAAGAACTGACAACCATCTTCGACAAATCATTGCACTCATTCGCCATCCCTGTAGAAAAAAAAAAATCTTCCATCCCTACTAACAATACTTTAATATTACTCAACTTTGTGTGAAGCGGAGTAGAGTGCCCGCCTGCGATAAGAGAGAGGACTCCTTGGAGGTCAATGTAATGATGATAATAATAATATCTTCAATTCTAATGATGCGCGTTTGTTCTTTCCCTTCTTTCCATTTATTGAAAAAATTCCCCTACATGTATTCAATAAAAACAAAGAATGGGGCTGGCTCGTCCGGGATTTGAACCCGGGACCTCTCGCACCCAAAGCGAAAATCATACCCCTAGACCAGCGGTCAGCAACCTTCTTGGAGTGAAGAACCATTTATAAAATTATATCTGTTAAAAAAAATTTAGGGAGCCGAGCCGCAGGCAGTGATGAGCAACCAATGGTCCGCGGGCTGCATGCGGCCCTCTCAGGTTTTTTTGTGCGGTCCACGGTGTTCGTTTTGTACGGCAGAATTGGTATATTTTAATTAAAAATCTATTTTATGAATGTTGATTTTTACATGTGGATTTATTTGTGCATGTTAAAAAAATTAAAATATACCTAAATAATGGAAAATAAATTAATACTTTATCAAAGAAAAATAAAATATTCTTTATGCGGATCGAACCGAGTATTTGATTTACTATTTAATTGCTCATCACTGCTTTAAATTTAGAAACTATATTGAAAAAATATTATAATGAAATTATTTATTCAGTTTTTTTTTACAGTAGCACGTTATCATACTTGTAAAACGCAGGGGGTGGCATGTCACACGAAATTATATGATATTTTAAAATATTAAATAATAAAACAAAGATTTCCCCCTCCTTACAAAAACATATGTATAAAATCCAATAACATACCTATTTTTTTAATTTAAAATATCTTCTCAGTGCGACTTTTGCTGTTGAACTTCTTGGGATAGTTTTTCAATATGCGGCGAATGCGCCGTAATTTTCATTTTCAAACATGACGAAAGACTCACGTTGTTTAGTTGGTTTCTCAACTTACTTTTAATAAAATTCATATTAAAAAAATATTTGCTCACAGAAATATGTCAATCCGAAAATCGATAGAAGTCCAAATGCGTATGTTTTTAACTGAATGTAAGTGTCCGGTAAACAATTCCACGTGTCAAATACAATCTGATCTTGCTTTTTAAGATATTCTATTTCAGACCATTTGTGTTGTATTGCAAGGGTAGATTTTTGTCTTTCCAACTCCTCCAGGTCAGCTTCAAGATTTCTAAATTTTGAATTCCACAAATCCTTGGTTTTCAGGTCCTCTAACTGAAGTTGAAATGCAGCCTCATCAATTCCAGCAAAAGGTGAAACATTTAATTCGGCAGGATTAATTTCAAGTGGTCGCAATAAAAAAGACTTAGTTGCCTTGTTCTTTCTAAACTCCTCAAATCTCCCATTAAATTCAGATCGTATATTTACCACAATTTCTTTGAAAAAGGTTAAATTTATGGAATTATTATCAGCTTGGTCTTGTTGATATTTCTTCAACGTAGGAAAATGTAATAATGTGCCTTTCTCTAAGTCTGCCGCAAACAAATATACTTTTTTTTTCAAACGAAATCACTTCTAAAAGCAAAACTGCTGTATTTCCCTTTCCCTGTAGTTTCTTATTTAGTGTGTTTAAATGGGAAGTCATATCCACATAAAGTAGAATTTTTGTAACCAATGCGTATCTTCTAATGTGCATATTCAAGGTCTTTTTGTCTTAGAAACAACTTAACCTCTCCAAGACAGGTGGCAAATCGCATCAACACCGCACCTCTGGAAAGCCATCTTATTCTGTTATGCAAAAGAAGATCGGAATATTCGCAATTGATTTCTTTAAGAAGTTCACAAAATTGCCGATGATGTAGCGGTCTTGCCATTATTTTGTTAACAATTTCTACAACCAAATCCATCACTACTGTTATCTCTTTTTGGAAAAGTTTGTGCACAAGGTATCTCTTGATGGATTATGCAATGAAAGGAAAACACGTCATGCAAATATTGTTTTTAAATAAAGAAACAAAACCATTTTTTGTACCTTTCACGCTCGGCGCCCCATCGATCGCAATAGATATTATTTTGTTAATATTAATCCCCTTACTTTTCAAGCAAGTGGTAACAGCAGATTCAATGTCTTCTCCACGAGTTTCTCCTGTAAGTGGCAGTATATCGAGTAATTCTTCCTAAGGTCCTTGAGAGTTTACATATCTACAAATAAGTACAATCTGTGCAATGTCATCCACATCGCATGATTCGTCACAGGCAATGGAGAATCTTGGTGTTGAATTTAGATCTGTAATATGCTGATTTGTTATATCTTCTGCCATTCGTATAGTTCTGTCCCTTACAATCTTAGCAGATAATGGCATGTCTTTTATTTTTGTAATTATTTCCGCTTTTTTTTTTTAAATCGCAGAAGAGAAATTCGGACATTTTAATAAAACATTCTTTCATATATTTGCCGTCCGTAAAAGGTTTTCCTCGTTTAACAACTTCTTGAGAGGCCACAAAACTATCGATATTCTTGATGCTTTTATCCGTTTGGAAAATGAACATTTAGTTAGGTTCACTTTGCGTTGCAGCTCTTCTACTGTCTTTTTTTCTTTCATCTCCCCGTGGATATGCTTTGTCAAACGTATCGTGTTTATTTAAAAAATGTCTTAGTATATTTGATTTTTTATTGTTTGAAAACTTTTCATGGCATATTAAACACATTGGAAATCCTGCTGTATTTTGCTACAAATGAGTAGGTTTCGGTCCATTCACTTTTAAACTCCCGATTTTCTTGTTCTATCTTGCTCTTCTTTGCTGACATTTTAAATACTATAAAAATATTTTTATTTTGTTAATATTTAATTGAATGTTACAATATTCACGTTACCTAACACAATCACCAGTAAATGAAAGCACTGCAACGTCCACTACAAAACCTTTACTTATTTTAACAAAGTGAGCAGATTTACAGACCACACCTGGACTATTTGCGAAGACGATGGGCGCGTTCAGACAGGCAAGCGCTACCGTAGCGCTACATGTGCTAGCCTAGCGTGACGTATTTGGTTTAATAAATTAAAACAACATAAAACATAACTTAAGTAATTTTAATTGGCATGAATAATTAAAACAAATATTTGACAAATCAGTGGGTTTATGAATTCTTGCATTAACCATGATAATCCAAGACGAATGTAAAGAAGGATTATCGCATATGATTTCAAAGAGTTCAACCATGAAAGTATTAAATTTTTCAGCATCGCATATACTATTTTCAATTGTAAAATATCTTGACTTATCGTAAAATGTCCTTGATTAAATGTAAAATGTCCATAATTTATTGCAAATGCTATATTTAGGGTTTTTAGTTTCTAATTTAATAAATGACATTCATTTTGCATTATTCAAAAATAGATTGTTTATTAACGAAAAGAGCCGCAATTATTCATTCAAAGAGCAGTATGAGCCGAAGGTTGCCGACCCCTGCCCTAGACCAATGAGCCACTACTTGTAGAGGCTTCATGAAACATTAAAAAGCGCTTTTTACATATTAAAACCGGAATTCAAATCTATAGTGATTATGACAGTAAAAGTAGACGGAATTTAGATATCAATATAATCATCACTAATAATATTTCAACATTTAAGAATCGATGATATTGATATTGGTTCTACAATTTCTGACTTCATTTCTGTTACCTCCTTTAAGTAACGAAAGAAATGAGGCAACCTTTAAGTGTTCCATAAACTTCCCATTAAAAACAGATTTGTTTATAAATATGTGTAAATAAGTTATATTTACTTATATGCATTTTGGACATTGATATTATCATATCTCAGTCCCTTCTTTGTCTCATCTTCATTTACTACATATATTGAATTCTTTGTCCACAAGAAGTAACTCACGTACTTTGTTCTGTCTGGAAGACCAAAATCACAGCCACAACTGTTAGTCAAGTGATTATTCATTTCGTTAAGTATACAACGGTGATATCATTGCCCTCTAGAAATTGACGTGTTTGTCGCATTTCATTCCCAATTATCGTTTTACTAACCTCTTATCTTTTCTTTATTCGTTCATACAAAAAGAAATTTCGTTAGGATATAGTTTTCCTTTGCGTATTTTATTTTATTTATTCTTTAAGCGTTTAGCGAAATTTTTATAGTCATTTTCAAACACTAAATTATAGGGACTCATATATCATTATATAGGTACTTATACGAGCTGATTGTATAGTTTTTCTTTTGACCTTATCATATTTTTAGTTCATTAGTAATCCAGTTTATGTGGATATTCTTTTTCCCTTTCCTTCTTTCATTATACTGCAATTTACTATCTGCGCATTATTCTGATGAATTCCTCGTATAATTAATTTACATGTAATAGCTCATCGTGTGGTAGTAATTTATATATATATATATATTTTTTCTCAAATGTATTATAATTATTACCAATTTCGATATTTTCAAGACTAACTGCGTATCTCAATATCATCATGTTGATGTAAAGACAGATTTAATAGTATAGATAGAGTGAGGATCTATTCTATTCTGTTGCTAAAATAGATTGCATGAAATATCTCATAAGGCTATTTTATTAATATGTAATGAATAAAACTTGTTCAGTGATTCGCTTCTCTTGTGCTGCCATCCGTGTAGGCTAGAAACTTATATGAAGATATTTTATATTTCTCAATCTTACTATTATTCCTATATAAATCCAAATTTACATCGCCAATTAGTATTACATGCTTGTTTTAATGTCTTTAGGACGTTATTTTAACACTGTGCATATTTCATTTCAAGTTTATTGAGATGAATCAAGTTTATTTCGACTGCCACGAAACATGTCATAATTAAGAAGAGAATATCGGCCAAATGCAAGTTTTTCACTTATTTTTATTGGTGTTCTGAGCAACATTAAGTTACCGAATTTGACATTATCTAATATTTACACGGTATGTTTATATTCTTAAGCTGAGCTTGAAGTAGTCAAAACATTTTATTTTTATATTTTGCAGAGGTTAAATTACTGTTTTTTTTTTTTTTTTTACAGTTGACAGTAACACCTAAATCCAGGTTAATCACGTGTTCTCTTATGTCCATTTGGTTCAGCTTGTTTCAGTTGTTCACAGTTAGACAGCATTCAGTTCTGGGTGACTCATTTCTTTGTTTGTGCCCGTTAAGATCGTCTGGTGTTTTTATCCGTATCACTTTTGTGTTGTCCTTCCCTATAAAAAATTCACCGTCTCTTACCCACACCCACTTAACATGCACCTTGCTCTCTTTTTTTTTTCTAATAAAGCAGTTGTTTATTAAGTTTGGTCAAGTGGTAATTTATTTAGACGTGCACTGTTTTTACTTGTTCATCAAACCGTCAATCTGATTAAAATGTCTTGCCTTTGCCATCTATTTACATTTAATATTTTTGTTGCATAACTGAATAACAGCTGGCTTGATGTCTGTTTTCCTTTTAGTGGATATTTTGTGGACATACACGATGTCTTCTCTTTCATCTCCTAGCAGATTTACTGTTTTATTATTATTATTATTATTATTATTATACACATATTTTTATTTCGAACTTCGTATAAGCCGTTTATTTCAATATTATTCAACCTGGAGCACTGATGAATTTCGTTAACCTCCTATAATAAACCTTTAATATAAAATCTCCTATGATCCCATCCATAGTTTAGCTAATGAATAACAATGAAGCGCCCCACTAACGCAATTGAAAAAACATTGCGCTCTTCGGTTGGAAAAGAGCCGAGTTCGATTCTCGTCGTGAGAGAGGAATCCTTATGAGCTTTTTCATTTAAAGGTGTGTTAACCGATCTCATAGGAAGGTAGTAGGTTTTTTCCTCAAGGAAACTCGAGTGTTTCATCCCGTATACAGCAAATCGGCCATAAGGACACACACACACACACACACACACACACACACACACACACACACACACACACACACACACACACACACACACACACACACATTTGTGGTGATGGTGGTGGGCTGTAGATGGCTTTGTATGTTGAGATAGTAGTGGTGCCGCTGTTGTGTTGTAGCTGGAAAGTTTATAGAAGAAACGGTGAGTTGGGTGTAGCGGAGTAATGTGCCCTCCCATGATGAATCCTCACAGATGTCACTTAATAATGAGTTATAGTATATTTCATTTGTCTTAGGCGTTTGAAAAATCTTGCAGAGACCAAATATCATGTTTCACCACCTAAGTTACCTTGCGCTTTTTATATGGGCAATGGATGACCACTAATTACCTTCGATGTTGTCTAAACACACCATTTCTTCAATTATATCAAATCAATAGCTTCCTCAAACTACTTATCCATCAAGCTCTATACAGATCCGAAATTTGTCCATTTTAGAATACCGTTCTCTCGTGTTTGGAGTGGTAGGAAAAAATCAAAAGAGGGCGCTTCAGGTAATAGATAACTCTCTCTCACTAACTCACTTCAGACTCTCTCACACAGACGGTCTGTTTGGCCCGTTGTGTCTCTTCTACAGCCACATTCATGGACGCTGTGGACTAGCATCCATCATACCTGGCTTTTCACTATCCCTGTTATAACAAGAATAACAGTCCGAATTTTTACCTGTCCAGCAATTACAGCAGCCTTGCAAGCAATAGACCCTAATCCTGAACAACAGCTCAACACAAACAAAATCACCTACATAGCCAAAGCAGTTCAAGGAGCACATGTAAACATCAAAGACTCTTCAAAGGACAAGGCAACAACAGTCCGAATGCAAATCCACCTAACCTGCTTCTCAATCTCAATCTTCCATCTATTCATGTGCGTCTATTCTCTGGAACAATTCTTCACAAAATGTATTTTAAGTACTAGAACTCAAATGTTTCAAGCGAAATATTAATAAGTTCTTTCTTCCCTAACGCTTGCCCACACGCACTTAATGTGGCAAAGGATCTGAAAATTTGTGTGAGATTAATATAAAAACAGTCCAAACAAATCTGTATCACATTTCTATACAGGTAAACTGAAGTAAAAATCTTGAATTTGATCTTTAAAAATGAAATATGAGCAATTTATTTATCCGCAAACATGATTTGTGCATGTAAAACAATCTCGCTTTCTTAATACCCTACAAAGACATTCATTACTCAATTTAATTACATCATACTTGACAACTCCCATATCACCACACGAAGGTCATTTGTATAATGGTAGTTGTATCATACATAATGAAGGAGGAAATAATCCTCATGTGCTGTAGTTCAATGTGAACCGTTTTCAATGTAGACCTTCAAAGAGAGAGGAGTATTTGAGAAACAAAGGCATGCCTTGCATATGTTTTGCTAAGTGAAAGAGCAGGTGTATTTCGTCTCTGGCTAAAGATAAACACTTTAAATCCACGGTTGCGTTACAATAAAAAAAATAATAAAAAACAAATAATAAAAGGAAAAGATTTCAGATTTGTTTCAGAAACTATTTGTTTTGGAAACTACATAAATATACATATTTTTATGTATTTTACTCACATTAACATTTATGAACCTATAAGAACACGAATGGCAGGTCTAACTGGACAATGAATACAAATTTATACCTATCGATGGATATAAATTTTTAAGCAGGCGACTTAAATCTCATTTCCTGCTTTTTTTAACTTTGCATTTTTTCTAAATTTCTTTGTCATGTGTGTATTATATTTCGTTGCAAGAAGACAGAAAGAACTTTTTCCATTTGTCCCCAGATTTATGTTTGAGCTCAAAAACCAAAAATAATAATGATAAATAAATAAATAAAAATAAAAATATATTTTTACCCCATTTTACTGTAGCAGAAAAGGAAAAGTTTCCTTCTGGTATGAAGAAATATAACACGTTTCCAATTATGAATCATTCTCGCAACACTATGAAAAACCGGTTATCTCAGCAGGGAATGATTTGAAATAAGTACTTGTTGCATAAACATACTACTGGAAACAACTCCGTTAGAAGGAAGCGGAACAGATTACTAACAGATTGTGTCACGAGATTAAAAAAAAAAAAAACTGAAAAAAAAGCGTCTTGATAATTAATTGGTTTTTGAATATTTAGGATTACTAAAGGGGGCGTAGCAGAAATACAAATAGATTCATGATTAATACAGGAGTGATTCTAAAACCAATTCGTCTGCTAAAACAGCAGTGCATACAGAAAACACGTCAAGTACAAAACATAGCAAAAAAAAAAAAAAAAACGTAAATTTCCTCAAAAAATCAGTCTTAACAATTATTTTCATTTATATAAGTTTCATAATGGGACTAGTAGTCATGACCTGTATTCTCGGATTAGAGGTTTATGGAAAATGTAATTTTCTATGCCTTTTTTTTTTTTTTTTTTTTTAAAAAAATCCGTATTTCCTTGTTCATATTTTGTTAAGTAAGAAACAACAATCCCTGAACGAGAGAGAAACTAATAAAAAAAAAACAAAAATAAAAATAAAATAAACAATAACACAAACGTTGACCTTCACCCGTAATCTAACCCGACCTTATAAAGTCATTGAAATCACATATCCCCCCCCCTCAATAAACTCTACAGCAATACCACAAATGCAGGACGAAAAACGCTAATACCAAGAACCACTAATATATTAACAAACTTAACATCAACTTAGCTTTCTTGTACACAGATCACATTTTATATAACAAACCAAACAGCAAACGTCTAATTCATGAGAATATATGTTATGGTTACTTTTCTCAATTATGAAACTTATGTAAATAAAAATAATTTTAAGTGATTTTTTAGAGGAGGGTTGTTTTTTGGCTTCTTTCTTTATTTCTTACTTAGTAAACATCAATAAAGAAATACCATTTTTTTTTTCATTTTAGTCAGTAGCCCTAAAAGAAGATTCCGATATGATTACTAATTAGTGCTCTACGTTTTGTCAATGGTATCAAAACACAGGAGTGAAATACAAACGTACCGACTAACTACACAGTTTTTTATTATTAAAATAGAAGTCACAAACCAATTCACAGTTACGTAGCCTTTAGACAGTGACCTCTTGTGCTAGAAATATCCAACAACGGATAACTAATAAATAAGAAATGAAGGTCGCAGAAGATATTGTTGTAACGATTTTAAAAAACTTAAAAAGTTATACAGGAAATACATAATTAAATACAAATGACTGGTTTTAAAAAATACATAATTTTTAAAACTATTTATAACTTTCCTTTAATAAAAGTTATATTCAGAAGGTACTCGCAGACCTGTGTTTTTGAAAATTCCTGTTAACGATCATTTTACAAAGTGTTATTGTTGAATATTTATAACACAAGACGTCGCTGTTTAGAGACTACGAAAACTGCAAATATATGTGAGATTGCTATTTTAACTATATAAAACTGTCTAGTTAGTCGGTACGTTTTGTATTTCATTCATCTGGTAGAGTCTTTATCTTCCTCTGACGGATAGTGGTTTGGGGAACAGTTACGTTATTAAAATTTTTTAAGTTTAAAATAGCAGTTGTGATTTAGCTAACAAATAATTATTTCGGATGTTTTTTTTTTAAAAACATCTTCCTAAACTGAACTCCGTTTTATGTAGGACGTGGATGCTATCATTTCTGTGACTTGTTTGTAGAACTTGTTCCTGTATTTCCTAATTCCCGTATTTCTCCTTCTCTTGAATGCTGTCTTGCCTGTTTAGTCAAAGTAGGACAGTTTATATACAAGTGATAGTGTACACTCCTAGATGAACAAGCTAAGGGATAGAATATTTGCTTAATCTAATTTTGCGTTTTAGTGGGGGGGGGGAGCCAGTGGATATCGAAAGGGAAGTACAGTATATGATTTATATTTTTTGGAGCAGCTCTGTCAGTTTTTGGAGAACGAAATTTAAAAAAAATATTTTTTTTTAATAAAAAAAGTTTCTCATAGTGCTTACCATATTATGATTTTAGGAAAACGCGACTCGTAATTAGGGGAGTCAGCCTAAGGTACAGAAGGGTTGAAGAAGAAGAAGAATTCCATGTTGCCCGGCATACATACAACTGTAACTCAACTCTTGCCATATACGCTCCAATTTTTCAAGTAACTGTAACTACTTATTTTTTTGGTTTACCTAACTTATTCTTCCAAAGTTCTTGGGCTTCCAAAAGGCACTCCCCCCCCCCCCAACATTGCCACATTTTTTTAAAAGTTGATTATATCATAGCTCGATACATTTATTATCAGATGGATTAGAACTGATAGATACGTCTAAATTCTCGAATCGCAGAGTCAAAATTTACAATAATCCAGTTAGTTATTCACGTGTGACGTCTTTTTGACACCCTCTGGCCACTCCCGTACATCAATGGTTTTTTTTGGGGGGGAGCCTTCTGCTAAAAGAAGTGGTAGAGTCGCAGATGCCCTTTCCACAAAGTGTTAGCTGGATAATCGCAAACATCCATGCCCCTGGCAGGATTTGAACCCATAGCCCGGGAAGCAGACTACCCACTCGGCCAACCAAGCCAACAAGTTTTTTGTTGAACTGTTGCCATTTGACACTTACTGACAGCCTAGGAAATATCTTTAGAAGGAGGGGGGGATGATATTCATTGCCCACTAACGTGAGACACAACATCAGTGAGTGATGAAAAAGTGATCGTTTTGTTTCTAAAGCAGTCTTTTTTAATGAAATCTCAATCCCTTTCGTGAGTGACATTATCATAAAAAATCGAACTGTTTCGTCTCTTAACCTAAACGCCGATTTTTAATTTTATTACAGATTGGAGGAGGAAGTCATACCTAAATATTTATTCAGCTTTTCAAGAAAGAAGATGCAAAAATGACTTCATTTTGAAGAGGGGAAAATATTAAAATCACTTTGTTTTTAAATGAACTCCGGAGGAGTTCGTTTAAAAGCAAAGTGATTTTAATATTTAAAATTTAAGATATTTTAATATTTATAAATATTAAAATAATATTTTAATATTTAAAATATCTTTGAATATCTTTCTGAAAACAGACAACACAAACATAACGCACCGTCATTTTTCTTGGTTCTGACTGCTTTTCATACCATTTCACTTCGGAAGGATAAGACACATGTTGTAGCAGACGCATTTATATCTGAAATACACGAATTGGCCAAGCAGACTTCTGATGACAAAGGCAGTGCTACCACGTACAGACTGCATAGTTCCCTTCATTTCAGCATTGCCAACCTCATCTACAATAAAAGTCTTATCTTAACCTTAATATTGTATTTCACATTTATTATTACGTGATACCTCCAAGGAGTCTAAGTACTCATCGTAACTCCACTACATAACTTACCCTCTACAGTTCATTCGTGCACACACACACACACACATTCGCCCGCGCATTCTAAGCTGGATTTTGTTTTATATGACATAAGGTGCAAATATAATATATATATTTTTAAAACTGATTTCTCGTTCACAGAAGGCTACAAACCTATAATATATACGTTTGTAACCTTAGTCTTGCGTGGACTAAGAATTATATAATCAGGGAGGGGAAGTCCTACTCTAGAGACCAAATATGATACTTTTTTTTTAAAAAAACCTACCACCTAAATGTAAATGTTGTTGTGAAAAAAGTGTAAATGACAGAAACAACTGTGCACAGTATTTCGACTCTTTATATAAAGACCTCTCAGCAAATTCAAAAACGGAGTTACGTGCTAGGTTGCTTCTAGTGCGTAACTTGGCTCTGGTGCAGTGATGATTTGCATAATAAAAATGAATATTGCATATTTTGTCGTAAGGCTAGCTTGAAGTTTATTAATTTTCGTTATAGTAGACCGACTGCAATTAAGTACTCGATCATCCCAAAGGTTGCTTGAAATGTGTGTATATACAGTGAAATTATTGTGTGTATCTTGAGAAGCTTTCTTGCTTTACAAGAAAGTTTTCAACGAAGGTCTTAAAACACCTGTTCTAATTCACGAACTTGCAATTCATTAGCAAACGATTGTGATTTTTTCATTATTTGAAATCTATCCATCTAATTTCTTTTCCTCCGATAATTCATTCTTTATTTTCAGATTTGCTGTCATGGAAAGTCACGCAATTTCCGGTCGAATAAACCAAACGATATTTAGTTAGGAAACCGAAACAAACACAAGTTTAATGCCTTTACTTTTATAGCATAGTTCTATTTGTGTATTTTTTTAATGTTTTAAATAATAATGAATTATTTGAAACATTCACATGAAGAAGTGCTATGAAACTCCAGATGTTCATAAACAATAAGGTACGTGAAAACACAGCTAAAGTAGTGGAGAGATGTGATATTGTGAGCAAGCAGGGCTGTCGCTTCGTTGTTCAAGGTCACCATACGGGATGTTGCCAAAGTCGAGTATACTGCTGTTTCGTGAAGCAAGCGGAATTGCTAAGTATTTATTTAATACCTCTTAGATATTCGCAGAGCAAGAAAGCCACATTTTCTTTACTTTTTTGTCACCTCTTTAGAATGCTCACTTGAATAGGAAAGAAATAACGTACATATGATTGGTTTGGAGAAATGGATAACAATGGCTTCGAGTGGAAAAAAAATTCTCCAGAGCAATTAATAAATAATCATTAAAACGTTATGGGATGATAGATGTATTTAAAAAAAATACATTGTTACTTGTACTTATTGTACCTATTATTACTTGGATTTGTACAGCAGAATGTCTAAGCGAATCTGGCAATCCTACTGTGGAGACCAAATAGGGAACTTTCCAAGCCACTTCGAGCCCCCCCCCCCCCATAAACGGGATGATCTTTAACCAGGGGGTGAAATTTATTTACCGCATAATGGTATTCGCAAAACATCGGATCGAGCACGCAGCCTTTTTGTTGGAGAGTGGAGATACTGTCCACTCGGTCAACAAGATCAGCAACATCCGCTTGTCAGAGTAGACAACATTGGTGACTAGAGTCTGCCATTTATAATGGTGGGAAAGTTTGCTGTCAAGATATCGATTGTCAGTGAGATAGTGAAGAATTTAAGGCTCTAATTAATATGACTTTGGCAATGAGCAAAAATTTTACTATTCGAAATAAATTTTAAAACTGCATTTTTTGTGGCTTCTACAAATGATCGAAACAATTGATTACTCATTCCTCTACTCGAGTTCATTGTAACAGATCAAGAGCTGGATAATAAAGCGCACTAAATCAAGTAGCACTTTATATTTTATAGGCATCCAGTACATGAAAGATTGGTAATCAATATGACATTAAGTAATCTGAGTCAATCGAGGGTTCTTACTCTAGAGCAGTGGTTCTTAACCGGTGTTCCCCGGAACCCTTGTGTTCCGCGAACTGGTTACAAGTGTATCGCCGGTGAAAGTGTCACATGACACAGTCTGAGCGTAACTGGCTGATCTCTATTTCTTTTGAAAAACCGCATATCAAAAAAAAAATAATACAGTAGATATGTTTCCTTCGCTCCATAATAAAAATGTCGAGGGAATTATTTCCGTTATAACAGAACATTTAACAATATTGGAAGAAAAGATTTCAAGTTACGTTCCTTCCTTAAATACACACAAATATGACTGGATACGAAATCCATTTGTCATAGTTAAGACATCGAGTTGTGAATTTTCGTTACAAGAGGAAGAACAATTAGTTACCTTGTCAACGGATCGTACTCTCAAAATTAAATTATCTGAAATAGCTCTTGAGGAATTTCGGATTATTGTCCAAGCCGAATACCTAGTTCTCTCTACAAGGGCACTGAAAATTTTGTTACAATTGTCAACATCATATTAGTGTGAGCTCGGCTTCTCAATATTAACCAATATAAAAACTAAAAAGCGTGAAAGACTTACTAATATAGGTAAAGAGATGAACGTAGCTATATCACATATTAGACTTGATATTGCTGAAATCTGCAAAAGCCGACAAGCCCAAGTCTCGCATTAAATAAAAGGCAAGTCCATGCATATTTTTATTGTTAGTTTTATGACCCTAATGCTTTTGGTGTTCCCCAAATTTTTCTTATAATCAAAAGTGTTCTTCCATGACTTCGAAAAGGTTAAGAACCACTGCTCTAGAGACTGAACATAGGGATTTTTATATTTTAAGCCACTTACGAACACCAGTAAGCAGGATGGTGATCTTTGAAGGATCTCCCTGAAGGATTTCCCAAGCATTCTTCCCACAGTGGAAGTCCAAACCAAAGCCTGCAGATTAGAAATGAGGCTATCGCTTGACCAACCAGGCTGGCCGAATAATTTTAATGTATTAGATTAACAAATTATTCTTTGTTAGAAATAACAATGCTCTGTGAATCTGTGCACATATTTATATATTTTATATATCTATATTCATATTTGTTTATGTTCATTTATTATCTAATTGCAATTTTCCCTTATGTGTTACCCTCAGCGGCCTGCCACATGCAACTTAATGCTAATCCTATCTGCATAGTCTGCCATATCTCAGTTCGGTATATTCTCTAGTGATTTGCCTGCTGGAAGGATGAAAAATCCGAGTTTCCGGGAAGAACAATGGAATGGCTAACACACTTTCAGTTGAATAGTCCTAATAACGATTCTTCACGTTCTAGACGGGATTCGAAACCAGGTTTTTCAACTAAAGAGCATCGAATAAAGACCTACCAAAGTTTATTATCTATTATATTTACGATTATTAATTATTATTTGTTTATATTTATTTTTATATTCATTTATCCATGGACGATTTGTTTGGATGATATTTCGGGCTGAAAAATCTTTCCTCATCTCCTATACCAGCTACCTCACCTCACCTTTCCTTAAAAAACTCTTATTAATATTCTTCGCTTGCCCATGTCTTTCCAACCAAAGGGCAACATCTTTAACGGCTGAGTTACGGAGGTCCACCAGTCGATAATGTGGTTGATGTTTTATTTCGGGCCATAAGAATGAAGACCTACATGATTTAGTATGATGCTTCAAAAATGAATGAGTATAAATTAAAAAAAAAAATCTTATTTCATCGTTAAACGAAACTGCAAATATCATTTTGGACTCTCCCATGATAGTTGTGCTGGGTTTCTTATGCTTTCTACTATGACCAGTTAATAAGCGTTTGGGTTGAAATCCTTCACTGCACTAGAGTTCTCGAATCCTGACCATTTGTTGTAATTACCATATTTCTGTCCCCAGCAGCAAACCTTCAATTGGACTCCTTACAAACTTTTATATGGGCTCTTTATAATTTGTTAATCCATTCCCCTGACAAATGCGTTTAGTGGACTCGTCCATTTCTTGTGCTCTCCCCACATTATCAGTTTCATGGAGTGATAGACGCTACCTGATCTTGATTGAAAATAGACGCAAGTTTATGTTTGACTTTTAACCATATTGCTTGTGGAGATTTAGTTGCTTGCATTTCGTTATATAGTTACTTCAGCATCTGTACTAGAATTTGTACCTTGCTTTAAATCTGCTGGTGATGAACGATGAAAATTCATGTAAGAAAAACCTCTATATTTTTCGTGGAGGATTAATGTTTTATTTCACTAACCAGTAATTGCCTGCTTTTAGTGATAGCTTCTATATGTCCAGCTAGTTCATACACTTTTATAGTCCCTTGTCTGGCTATCCGCACAGAGTGGACTGTTTTCTGCGTTTGGGTATGCGTTTATTGATCAGTCTGAATACAGTCTCAAGGTCAAGGTTACAAACGATCTCAACTAGTACACGCGTTTAAATAATAATTCTGGTTTGCAATGTATCTCAGTAGTTCTAAAACTGTCATGTGCATACGAGAAAAGAAGTAATATGTCTGTGTGTGGTGGGGTGCGAACAATTTCTGTATATATGAATATTATATGACTCGAACCCAAGAAAGGGTCGAATGGGCTAAGGATTTTTTTTTTCATTTATTTTTTACATAGTTCGGAAACCATGCTCTAGAGACCAAACAGAACTGCCACTTCAGGCCTCCAATTCCATTCCATTTGAGGTTGAAACACACTAACCAAAGTAAAATCCAGCTCACGAGATTTAAAAAAAAAAAAAAAAAACTGTACATCCGATCCTCGAAGAATTAAAGAAGTTAAACATTTGGTTCGATTATTAATTAATATTGAAAATATTTGTCGATATGTAATGAAATTCATAAATGAAGGTTATTTTTTCATTTAATTGATTGTAATTTTTACCATTTACATAGAAGATATCAGAAAAATATAAAAGAACAAGGAAAAACTAATAGTTTGTTTATTCAGACTGCAGAAAGTTATTTATCATCATAATCTTCCTCATCCTCCTAAGGTGGATTGAGGCTACCATAAGCAATAACTTTTCTGTCCAATCTATTGGCAATCAGGTTATTTAAACTTCTGTGAGAAGCTTAAATAAGTTTTTTTAAAAAAAAAAGCTTACGGCAGTGTTAAGATAACTAAGCTATACAATTTAATTCCCGTTAAATTTCCGCAATATCCCACAATGCACAGCGCATTTCCATCCCTACGTATGCATTGCCATGCAATATTGGAAAAGTCGCTATTCAGACAGGTTTTGACCTTTATGGAGCTCACATTAATTGGAGCTAGGCTCGTGGAGATACCGAGAGGTAAATCAGTGGCAGAAATCATATTTCCATACATAAGTAGCAAATTTTTATTGGGAAAATTTGATGTGAAGTCAGCTGCCTTGTATACAATAGCCTACTCTTTAAAAAAAAAAAAAAAAAAAAAAAAAAAAAAAAAAAAAAACCTTTATGCGCGAGCTTTTGGTTGTTTACGCTTCCGTAAAATACTCGATTACAATAAAAATATATAAATAACATACAAAATAAAAGAAAATATATATTAAAAAAAGTAATATATTTATACATTTTAGGATTAGTTTATAAAAGAGATAAATAAATGTGAATAATGCGTAAAAATGAAGGCATTATTTCTCATTTTAAATATATACTGTTGTTTAAGAGATACTTGTGCCACGAGAGGTTTCTTCAATTAACTCGACAAAAATAAATTAAAGCGTATATTACTCTTATAGTAATGTTTTGCTGTAGCAGAGGGAATGCGGTATAATTATGCTGTGGATTTAAAATTTGAAAATCATAACCATTAAGTTATTTTTGAATGGAATTCAGTGTGTGTCCCTACCTCTAAAAACAATCCTTTAACACCTTTTCATTTCCCACAGCTAGCAGGCAGAATTCTTTTATCTCAAACTTTTGGAAACCGGTAGGTAACCTGTCTGCACACGGGAGTTTATAGCTACATACGATTTTTATGCTTACGAAGAAGATCGTATATATACAACTGCTGCCATCTTGTATTCCTAACCCTAACTGGTATTATTGTCTGAAATTGTGAGAATTCTACCATCGCTTTTTTTGAGTTTTCGAGGCGGATTTTGTTTTCAGCCTGTTCCCGAAAACAGGCTGAACAGAGGGAGAGAGAGGGAGAAAGAGAGAGACCTAGAAAAAAAGTTCGTCTAGTCGAATCCTTGAATTCTCTAATTTTTTTTTTCTACTAGTCTTGCGTTCTTGATCCTTCTTGTTTGGATGTTGTAAAATAAAAGTGATTGGAGAAACAAACGGCCCGCCTCAATAACGCGATGCCTTAGAAAAACAGGCGTTTGAGGAGAACCCAAAATATAAATTTTGGGTTCTTATAAATTACGGAAGCTTACCCGGTAAAATGTGTAGGTCTGCGCGAAAGCGTAACATACGTCGATACGAAAAATAAATCATAAAAAAAGCCATTTATTCCTTCTCTGTTGAAACCACATTTCAGGATGTCATTAACAGTGGCGAATTCTCCATGTTGCTATGCTTGCTGCGCAAACTCATTAATTGAGAAAGAAGTAATATTTATTTGTTAATAAATGCATGCATTTATAAGCATTCCATTTAGGCTTTTATTTTTGTAGACAGAAAACGTTTTAAGCTTGCGCGGCAATAATTGAGCTTTGCGTTATGTATCGAATGCCGACGCTAGTCAAGCTACCTTGGCTTGCTGTGGATGTGGGAGCATCTAGGTCCTCGCTTCAGCACTGTGATTTCATGCGCACGCATAGCCATTTCCTCTCCCTCCACGTCATCTCACTCTGTTGCTTAAACACAGGCCATACGCAGTGAAAGTAGCTCTCGCAGTGAGCTTCAGCAGCCTTTACAAGTGTGCGTGTTGCTTGGTAAAATTAAGTTACCACCAACTTTTTATGACGATGTTATTGACCAGTTCATAAAGAAGAACCGTAGGGTAGAATTTGTATTCAAGTAGCTAAACTGAAAAAGATAGAATATCATTTGTAAAATAAATGTTGTTTTTGTATGATTAAATGTACATAAATTTCTAAATATATAGTTTTAAATGGTCAGTAATTCATTATTCCGCTAATCAGACTTCAATCACACCTCTCACTCCCTGAATGATAACAAGAGCAAGCGTGAATTTCAAGATTCGCCACTGGTCGTTAGTTAAATTTTACATAATAAAACTTCATTGTACTGTATATATTTTTTAAAAATCGCAATCATTTAAAATAACATAGTATTATGTTGCGCTTAATATCGCACTGACAGTGCGATATTAAGCGTAATTGTCGTCTGTTAATGTTCTGCTATTGTCGTCTGTAGCAGAACACCTTCTATCTTGCCTTTATTTCCGATTCCATTGTTGTCCATGAGTTGACCTTGACCTGAGGTTAAATCTCGTTTAATCAATGAGACCAAACGATCATTATGAGATAACTGGTTAAGAGTAAACCAATTAAAGAAATAGAATTAAAATACATAAATAATACAGTTGTGTAGTGATTGTTAATAATACTTTTTTTGATACGGTTATTAGGATTTGACTTTTAAAATAATTTTAAACATTCCAATATGTCTGATAAAAGAAAAAAACTATCAGGAGCAGAATATCGCAAACGAAAATCGGAAAAAGTATGCGATATTCAGAAACAAAGCGGGGCTTTGCATAAATATCTAAAAACTGAAACAGCTAATGTAGTACAAGAGAAAATAAGCGAAAGAACCGAAACCAAAAATTCTGAGCTCATGGCAAGTACTTCTAATTGCGATCCCAGTAATGTCGATATTAGTCACAATGAGGGCGGAAAAATATGCTGCTGCACGGAGCGACAAAATTCCTAGGTTAGGCCCTGATCCTAGATAATATCTACAACCTGCAATGTTATTTACATTCTGACAGCAATACGTTTTCGCTTACATAGTAGTGTAAATGAAAGAGAAATAAAATTAGAAAATACTGGACCAAAGTACCTTAAATATAAAATGATTTACGAAAATTAAAAGGTACTCATTGAAACTACAATAGGTATAAGTATTTTAGCCTGTGAACTGATTATGGTCGACGATATTTGTATTTGGTGTCCATTTGTACATATCCCCCCCCCCCAAAAAAAAATGTTTTCTTCCCTTTAATATATTTTTTAAATGTACGTGTGATAATGTTAATTTTAAAAAATCACAGTGGTTATTATAAGTTTTGTTGGCTTGCATGTACGTTGAATAAACGATTTATCTGGCATTCACTAAGCAAACTTCACTTAACTTTCAACAGTGTATTCTTTGCCAGTTGAGTGCAATTTGTTACTTAATGATCCTATAAAAATGTAATTGTTTTGTAAGTTAAATGTCATCCAGCTAATTACGCAGAGAACGCCTTTTTAAGTATAATTGGTCGCTGTCTTTCCACAGCCAAGTTACAAAGGTAGGTCACTATAAATATCGCGAATTTTCTTGTTTTATTATAGATAGATGAAATTGATTGTAGAACACTTACTGGATTACTGATGTTAACGAAGTCATATTTGAATGCTTTGAAGTTATCAGTATAAATTCATAGACACTGTTGCTTCCTAGTTTCAGAGAGAATTCAGTCATCAGTCGCAATATTAGTTGTCGATAGAACGTTCTCAATGGCCTTGCATTTCACATGGGAGAGAGATGAGGTACGTGGGAGGAACTTCACGTTTAGCGTGAAGTTCATCCCTGATTTACCAGAATACAGCAATCCGAATTGCGGGGGGGGGGGGGGTAGAGGAGCAGCGGGTTGCGATAATTGTCAGGAAATCGAAGCAATTGCGAATTTTCACTAAAAAAAAAAATAATAATAAAATAACATTTTTAAATAATAACACATCTCATTTTTTCATATGCAGTACTGAGTAAACCGATTAATACTAGAGATTTGCATGAGTAACCCGCTAAACTATCGTATATTTCATTCGTCTCCCCCTCCCCCTTATTTTCAGTTTTAAAGAATTTGAATTTCGTATTTGTGTTGCATGCTATAATTTCTATTTCCACTTAATTATTCAAATAATGCCCCTCGCGGTTGAAATGGAGTTGCATCTGTTTGTGAAATGAGCTGGTGTCGGATGTAGAATGATTGCAAATAATTGTTAGTATTATACCACTGCATTACGACGGTTCGCCGATTTCATTTTTGATAACGTAACATACGGAGACAGCAGAACGCATATTGGTATGAAAAGTTAGATTGTATCCATCTTAGTATTCTGAGTATCTGGGCAGCAAAGTCCTTCTACATCTGTAATGAGATTAGCTAATTCAAATTCGGTTGGAAATGCCCTTTTGTTACGAAGAAATGTTCCTCATGACAGCGAAGAAAGAAAATCAAACACAGCTGTTTTACTATCAACGAGGGCATGTTATGCCATCTATCCGAGTGGGCTACGGAAGCGCTCACTGTCAACGTACATTTATTTTATTATTACTGCTTTTTTTTTTTTAATATTTAGCTGTAGCGTTTTATTATTATTATTTATGCGGGTACTCCATGAAGTCAAAAGACGCATCGCGGGAGACTCACTATTTATTAATACAATACCTATCGTACATCTCCTTAAACCTATTCACTGTTGGGGCGCTCACAACCACCTCTGGCAATCCGTTCCACTCGTTCACCACTTTCCAAGTAAAGAACTTAGTCCGGTCACCCTTACTAACCACACTCTTAGACAACTTCCAAGTGTAACTCCTTATTTTCCTCCTAGATTTTCGTCCTGTGCTAGTGCCGGCTCGCACGAGCAGATCATTAAATTATTAAGAATTTTGCGAGGTGGTTGTTTAACCAACAATGGTTAAGAACAGTGGACAGTGCATTTGGGCGATAAGCTTATATATGGTGACATGGAAAATCCAGTCCGGACTTTTATTTCGGCTTATTGCTTTCTTTCTCCTTTCCCTACGCGGCAGTCTGTGCAGGGACTATATCCTCTAGCGATTTTGCAGGAATATTATATTTCAACAATACATAATAATGTCATTACTAACAGAACCGGCACAGACAAAATTAAGCGAATGTTTGCTAATAACGGAATTCATTTATAGGTTGTAATTCTCACAAAGAGGACGACTTTATGTAATCTGGAAGGAACGCGTGACATTACTCTGATTAAAATAGCGGATTTCATTGATGTACATAATAAGCCGACCACTCAGTGTATGTGAAAAATATTTTAAATTATCGCCGTAAAAAAAAAATTGCATACACTGTTTGTCCATAACCATATATAAACAATCATTGCAGAAGTGTGTGTGTGTGTGTGTGTGTGCGTGCGCAACCTTTATCTATTTATTTAGGGATTTTTCTTTTAAAGCTAGCCAGTTGTTGAAAACTTATCAGCACATCCTGCTAACCCTATCATAGCATTCATTAGGATTTGTAGAAATCCAGCTTATTTGATGGTCCCCTGGCCATTGATCCTGATACATGTGGAAGAGAGAGAATCGCCTTTTTCGAAGGAAAAAACTCCCAAGTTTTATTAAAAAACTTATTGACTCACTTTCTATTGAAAATTTTTCCTCGTGGAAAATTTTACAAAGATATTTCCAGGGTTGTCTCCAAATACTTTCCACATACGAATACCAACTGATAAAAGTGACAATGTTTCTTCTAAGGTCCATGCACGGATGCGCAAATAACGAAATATTCTTGTACACAATCTCACTGCTGTGCATTCGTATTACTACTCTCCTGTTATGACTATAACATTGCTGTCTCTTTGTATCTTTCATTTGCCCATGTCAAAAAAGATTAGAAAATGGGTCTGAAAGTTTCACCAAGAAAAAAAAAACTGCTCAGTATTTAAGAAAGAGTGGTCTGAGACCTGAAGAAACAAACACTGTCTTCAATAACCAAAGTGAAGATAAACATGGAAGAAATGTGTATTTATATTTATTTATATCGTATCCAGCAACAGGTGATGTGCGAATGATCTGGTGTCTAAAGCAAAAACCTCAGGTGAATTTACATTAAAAAAAAAGCGGAAATTTACTACTTTACGAAAATCAAATTATAAAACATCAAAAAGGGAGGAATTTTATAAATGCTTGCCGAAACATAAGAACGTGTAAAAAGAGAATATATACAGGGTGTTCGGGATAAATTTGACAGTTTCGTAAGGAAAAAGAAAATCTTCTTTGTATCTATTAAATTTAATGAATTGACAAAAAAACATTACAGGCAGAGTTAATTACAATACTATCAACAAGATTTACTCAAAATAACCACCATTAGCATCGATCACAGCTTCAATTCTGCTTCGGAACCTCGAACAAGCTGATGCTACAGTCTCCCTGGGAAGGGCCGCAAAAACTGTTTTAATTTTATCCATTAACTGGGCTTTTGTATTACTGGAAGTGCGATTGGTGTCTTTTTCAACTGCGCCCCATACAAAATAATCCATGGGGTTAAGGTCTGGGGAGTTTGGAGGTCAAACATTTGGACTGGTGAAGTCGTAGAAATTTTCAGACAACCATTTTTGACTTTTCCCAGAGGTGTGGCAAGGGGCCGAATCCTGCTGCCATACATACGGCCTACCATTGGCTACCCTTGTTATCCAGGGCTTGACTACAGTTAGCAACTCCACGAACAAAGCCCGAATTCCAATGCCAGGGTTCTTCAACACCTGTTCCTGCAGATTTGCGAGGAATTCTGCTGTACGAACGCAATCAGATCGTCTGCTAGGGATCTTTCTTCTTGCTACATCCTCGTAGTCACCATTGCAAGTCTCTAGTTCATGCCTGATTGTTTTTACTGTATTCAGGGAGCATTGGGCAGCAGTCGTAATATCCTTATTTTGATGGCGGGCACGAATCATCATGATACAAGTTATTCTCTTCCATGATTCAGGTGGGTTCCAGCTATCCATCCTTTCTGACATCTTGTATATGAATGAAGAAGGGTCCAAACTTTTAAATGAAGAGAAGTGTGTGTTAATACATGCAACTTACGGAAAAATATAATTAATTATAAATATGTCAAATTTATCCCGAACACCCTGTATATATATATATATGTATATATATATATGTAAACACCAATGCTGAGATAATAAAAACTCGAATTGATAATTCTTACAATATAAAAATGAATGTTTCCGTGCAGGATCATGTGGATAAATACTGTAGACCCCGCTTTTACATCTGGTAAAATTAGCTGGTATAAATATATATATATGTATACGGAGGATAGATTCCACGAAATCTGTGCTAAGCGAATTTACGCTTTAAAGGGGGATAATATCATTTTTTAGCGGGATAATATCCAAATTTTTTGACCTATTTGTATTGATTGATTTTTCTTTTTTCATATTAATGAAGTGTACAAAAGTGTAATATTTACGTGTTGACTGGTATCGAGTTTTGATTTAAATTTTCGATCCACGCAATTATTTTTTCCAACTCTTGGATGTTCCAGTCTGAGAATGGGTATTTTCTTTGCCAAGAAGTTAGTAATATTTTCACCCGCTTCTTTAATTTTATCCTTATCTTTAAATTTAGATTGTTCTTGTTGAGTCGCTTAATTTAAATGCGACGTCAATAGTCTTAAAACCGGACTCGAGTTTTCGTATGATTTTTAACTTCGTGTCCAAATTGAATAATCGCACGTCTCTTTTTATGCCATCGTATCATCATTGTTGTGACTTTCCTTTGCAAATCTTATTGACATGTTCAATAAGGGCGCAAATTATTCAATCTGTAATTGTGTACGTGTGGAAACAATAGAATCGGACGTGTCTCGAACCGACGTTTACGTACCACAGTTTTAAAAGTTTGTCTTCAAATCAGCAACGAATTTTAAGCTTGCAGAAATAAGATCATGTGCTGTGCACATGATCTTAACATATACATACAGTACCACATAGTGGCGAAAAGGCGAATCCTCGTAAATCAAGGCTACCTGTATTTGAAATGCTGGACCACAGAAGCGAGGCGATCCCTAGGTTGTTGACAGATAAACAGCTCACGACCGAGAAGAAAACATTGTAGTCTTAATGATTTGTAATATCTGTGTAATTTGTCTCGCTCTTCGTTTGTCAATTTGGTTTAACATTGACAGCGCAGTAGATATTTGTCCTCAAAAGGGAACATCAGAAAAAAAAAATCCTTTAAACTGAAAAAGTTTAAAAGAACATGAAATTGATGGAAGTTTCTCCAGATTTCAGTTGCCCTATCCTAAGATAAGTACCATCTTAAAAGAATTCACAAAATTTATAATATAGAATTCAGACTATTTCCAGTAACGGAACCCCGATTAACGATAAGCCTATGGAAAATTAAGATTCGTTATTCGACAGTTTGCTTAAAAATGGCTTTCCACGAATACATTAGGTCATAAAGTGGAGAGGGGGGAACCTGTTGTATATAACAGATTCCCCCCCTCTCCACTTTATATATATATATATATATATATATATATATATATATATATACACACACACACACACACACGACAATTCCTGAATACTGGCGTAGCAAAGATTCCATCCATTTACTCGTCCGTCCAAGAACGGGTTGAGTCCTCTCCTAATGAGGTTTACTGACGTATTAATGCAGCCTGCTCGCCATTCCTCTGCCGCATCCCGTAATGGCGGTATTCTTGACTATAATCCTGTGTGTTCAGGGAGCCGGTTTGCCTGCTTGCGGGATGAAAAACCCCAGATAAACTAGGGGAAAAACCTTGCTGCCCAAGACCGGCTCACTTGGCTATGGCTGGGGAAGATCCTTAAGCTCCACACGTCGTAGCAAAGATTATGCCGCTGAATTGGAATGTCTAAATGAACTGCATAGAATGACAAAGTACTGATCTTTCAATAAAAAAATGTTGATTTTGTATATCAACTTTCGATTTGATATTTGAAGTAGTTTATAAGACAATCCTTGCACGCATCTTCAAATGTGTGCTTGCGATATTACTTCAACTATGGCGGCCAGTTTTTTTTTTATTATTTATTGATAATAAAATAATATAATATAATAAAATGTGATAATTGATGGAGGAGCTGAGAAGGAAGTGGGATGCAGGATACAAGCGGGTTGGAGGAACTGGAGGGAGATGGCTGGAGTGTTATGCGATAAGAGGTTGCCGATCAATCTGAAAGGCAAAATCTATAGGACAGTAGTGAGGCTAGCTATGACGTATGCTATAGAAACTGTGGCCCTGAGGAAAAATAACATGAGCAGGATGGAAGTAGCAGAGATGTGTATGCTTAGGTGGATGTGCGGTGTGACCAGAAAGGATCGTCTGAGAAATGACTATGTGTGTGTGTGTGGGGGGGGGGGGGGACAGTGAAAGTTACGAACTTAGGAGCGAAGATACAGGAAGCAAGGTTGAGATGGTTTGGTCATGTGATGAGGAGGGAGGACGAATATGTGGGGAAAAGGGTCATGTAGATGGATGTGCAAGGAAGGAGGAAGCGTGGGCGGTCAAAGAAGAGATGGAGTGAGCTGGTAGAAGAGGACTTGAGGATGAAGAACTTGGATGTGGTGACAGCCCAAGACAGGAGGATGTGGAGGAGACTCATCAACAGTGACCCCACTTAAGTGGGAGAAGCTGCAGAAGAAGAAGATTGATAATGGAATTTATACAACAGACATGGTGGTTTACATTTTGATGGGGATGCTCTGATTCTTGTTCAAGCAATGGAGTAGCGGAAGTGTTGCTAAGAGAAAACATTTAATGGAGTTGCACTGAGTTGCTTCTAGATTTGTAAAGTTTTCAGCCAATGTGCAGGCAAAATTGAAACGCTTCAGAACAGTATACAACGTTCCACAAGCCAAATTCCTGACATACTCTCAGGGGAAGGGGGGGGTGTTCAGATTACTATGACAGCACTACATGATTAGGTTGACATTATTAATCTCCTATCCAAAATTTTCATCCAAATTAGTCTGTTACTACTAAGCACTTCGATATTGTTATATCGAACATTGTTTTTCTAAGGCAGTTCTGACTGAATCAATCTAACTAGACCTTGGTCTTACTCACAGGTCTTCTATAAATAAACATTCGACAAATTATCCAGCCAGAATGTGATGCAGTGGTATTTCTACCTCTAAACGAAGTAGGTGGTTGTTTAGATAGTTTTAGTAAATGCTGAAAAAAGAAATTATCTCTTGATCGATTACTGCGCAGAAAAAGCGACCGAATTCAGTTATCCGGTAAACAAATATCTGAAGATACTCAGAAACCCACAGCATCACGTCGCAATGACACTTCTGAATATGAACTGACATAACTGCAATTTTTTTTTTTTTTGAAAAGATGTTTAACAGCAATCCTAGCTATTCAATATGCAAAGGCTAAGATTAAGATGATGGCTCAGTATCTAGAACAAGCTTATTGGCGTGATGTTTTGGCTTCTCTAGACAATTAAGAAATTCGATGGCAGTTGAATTTGGCTTAAAAGGTCAATGACGATGGGAGCCGTTTCGTTGGATGTTTTTTTTTTTTTTTTTGTGGGTGGGGAGAGAACATTGCAGGCGAAGAGGGGTTAGTCGTGAACAGGGTTTTAGTCTAATGAGCTTAATCAAATCCAAGAAAAGAAATAAGGGGAGCAGTTGGATTATCTAATGAGAATAAAGTGAAATCTTATATTTCAATATTAGACCTCAAACCACAATCAAATAAAAATAGATTTTTAAATTTATAAAAGTTCAGTTTGTAAAACGTGTTATGCATATATATAATATTGCACAAATAAAAAGTTTCAGAACTAAAAATAAAATGACTCGCCGGTCTGTGTTGCGTAGTGAAAAGGTTACATGTCGCCGTTGATGTGGACAAGTCCTTCTTCGAATGACCCTAGGCCATCAATGTTCACGTAAATCCTTAAAAATGGCCATGGTTGCGAAAAATTCAATGCATAGGAGGGAAAGGTTTGTTGTGTAAACTTACAAACTCCGATACAACTTTAAATTTCGTTATCCACTTTTAACTCTTCCACAGTTTGACAATTTCATTTATTCTCGTACGTTTAATGATTAAAAAATTTTCAGATTTTTGTGTAGACATATACCATACCAAGCATGCTACTCAAATTCAACGAAACAGACGGGTAGGTCTTCTTCACCATGATTTACTACTGCAATATCTGGGCGGTTTGTGTTCTGTGGAATAAAATGCCAAGTTTTGAAGCAGGAAAACCCTAAAAACTCCGTCTGAAAACGGGTCTTCACAATTGAAGGCTATTTGCATCCAAACAGTTTGACTCCAGGCCTTGTCAAAGAGCATCGAAACTTGTTAAGCGATGGATGCTCTGAAAATGTATATACCATGGATGGCCACATTACCATCACTTCTTTTGCAATGCTTTAAATGTCACCCTAAAAATATTCAGAAATGTACAATATTTTCTGAAGATCAATTTGACATATATATTAAATTTGTTCCCATTTAGAAAGAATAAATCATCCACTTTCCATTTCATGAGATATTGACAATAGCGTGTGGAGACCAAAAGGTTATGGTTGTTCGTGACTGAAGCCGTTTCATTCAGTATATAAATGGGTATGTTTTGCCTGTTTTGAGATTTATGAACTTTTAATATTAAAAAAATGTTAGTGATTCAGTTTTAACTTATAACTTCAAATTATTCGTTACTGAAGACAAATACAATTGAATGCTTCAAGTGAAAACAAAACTAGCGAATGTAAAAAGCATGATTTGAAGGCGAAATGTATTTTGCTGAAAAAAAAAGTAATCACATGTGGGAGATTTGTAAGCCAATTTAACATTTAGAATTATTGAAAAAAAAAAGTAGAATGGCAACAGATAATATTTAAGCGATCCTCTGAAAATTATTTTTTTAGAAGTGAAAATTACAGTTGTCATTTTTACATTTTATTGAAAAAGGGGAAAATCTTAATAGCAACACAAACGATTTAATTATAAAAAGCCCGTCCTATTGCTCGTTATTTCTTTTGCTTTGATGTTTGCTCCAATTAATCACGTTAAGCAGAGACACTCTTTTTGAAGTGATTATTATTATTACCCCCAATACTCTATGCAGAAGGTGTGGTGTGGAGTTTGTGGACGTGTGGAGTGATTTTGATGGGCGAAAGGATTTGTACAAGATGGATGGCTTGCGTGCGGAGACTTAAAAGTGTTGCTCAATGAAGTGAAAGTGGATGTACAAAATCAGAAAAACTAGAACTATTAAGGGGGGGGAGAGTGGATATGCAGACATCAGTAAGGCAGTTGAGTGTAAGAATGTTTATAATGTGCCCGAGCTAGTACGAAGGACAAGAAATCAAAATGGGATAGTTAGTATAACGCATAAAGATAGGGGTGGGACAAATGGACCTCTGAATTTCATGTATACCGATGCCAGGAGTATTAGGAACAAGAAGGAAGAATTTTTGGCATTGGTTGGATCTTCCTGGCCACAGGTTATTGGCATTAGTGAAACATGGCTGACGGAAGATGATATAGTTAGTGGGATAGAATGTGTAGGTTATAGTGTGTTTAGAAGGGACAGAGAATAAAATGGGGGGAGGAGTGTCATTGATGATAGCTGATGAACTGCAGCCAAGGAGAATTAAAGTTGTATTGCAGGATAGTGAAAAGAGCTCATTTGTGGCTATTTGGTGTGAGATTAAGACTGGCAGAACAAAATATACAGTTGGGTGCTGCAATAGACCAGGTGATGGAATAGATAGTATGCATAAACAAATTGATGAAATAAGTGGAAGGAGGGTAATAATTATGGGGGATTTCAACTATGGTAACATTGATTGAAAGGAGGAGAGAATACATGTGAGGAAGGAAGTGAATGGAATTTTATGCAGTTATTAAGGGATAGCTATCTGAGATAGCATGTAATGGAAAATACTAGGGGTTCGAGAGTGCTTGACCTAGTAATAGCATCTGAGAATTTGACTGTAATGAATATGATCATGTTGTCACCAATAGGTGAGAGTGATCATAAGGTCCTGACCTGGGAGGTGGCTAAATGTGTGAAATTTTCGATTAAGACAGGGTACATGTGGAATTACCGTGCTTGTAAGTATGACAAGCTTAGGAGATTGCGTGGTTCAGTGCCATGGCATGTAAAACTGCAAGGGCTGGTATGTTGATAGTGCATGGGAAGTGGTCAAGGAGCGTTTGCAGGAGGTAATGGCCGACTCTATACATAAAGTCCGAATAGTAAATCAAGTAGGGGTTAAATGGATGAATACCACCATTAAGCTTGAGCTGCAAAAAAAAAAAAAAAGAAACAAATGTGGAGAGAATTTAAGGAGAAAGGTGACCTGCAGGCACATGAATGGTATAAAGCGCAGGCCAGAAGGGTAACGAGTGTGGTAAGAAAAGCAAAAGGGGATTATGAAAGGAAATTCGCAATGCAAGCTAAAGAGAATCCCAAACAGTTTTTTCAATATGCTGCAAGTAAGAGAAAAACTGTATACGGCAGAATGATTTTAAGGAATGCCGATGGTAGGGAGGTCACTGAATCAGTTGATATAGTGGAATTACTGAGTGAGCACTTTACAAGAGTATATCATCCAGGTGGTGACATTGAAGGAACCATTAGTTTATAGGGGAATTGTGGTGAATGAAGTGGAGGTGAATAGTCTATTACAAAACCTTAATGTAAATACATCTGTGGGATTGGATGGTATACCAGCACGGGTCTTACGTGAAGCGGCTAAAGAATTGTCATGAAGAATTGCCTTGACCATTTTGTTCAATCTGATCTGGTTTAGTCCCGAAGGGGTGGAAAGAGGGGAAATAGTTCCACTGCATAAAGGAGGATCCAAGACTGCTGCTGCAAATTACCGACCGATCAGCATATCAAGAGTCGTTGTCAAGGTCTTGGAGAAAGTAGTCAAGAGAAAAATACAGGAATGGATTGATTAAAATGAGATACTGTATGGGGGATAGCATGGTTTTGTGAAGGGTAGATTATGCCTCAGTAACTTGCTCAAGTTTTATAACACAGTGACAGCTGAACTGGATAGAGGTAATGGGATTACAATGATACTGCCGGACCTGGCTAAGGAATTTGACGTATTTCCACATGGAATTCTAATCCCGTAAGCTGCAACATATGGGGATGGATATAGGGTTGGTGAGATGAATAGGTGGGTGGTTGATCGAGAGATATCAAAGAGTAGTTTATTCAGGAACAGAGTCCAAAAGACAGCCTGTGACTAGTGGTGTGCCACAAGGTTCTGTTCTTGGACCACTGCTATTTAATTTGTTCATTAACGATATAGGAAGGGATCTGAGAGGAACGGTTCCTTTGTTTGCTGATGATGCAAAGTTGGGTAGGGCAATAGTGAATGCAGATGATGTCAAAATTTTGCAGGATGATTTGGATAGATTGGAGGACTGGGCTAAGGAGAATGGATGTCAATTTAATGTGGCAAAATGTAAGGTTATGAATTTTGGGGTGAAAAGATTAACAGCCGTATACCGTATTGGTGGAACTGTACTCCAGGAGATTCCCTATCCACCAACAGTTAGTGTCGGTGGATAGGGAATTGAAGTTTAGGGGGCACATTGCAAAAGTGTCTAGCTCATCAAATCACTTGGTTGCTAGTATGATAGAATACTGTGTGAATGTCGAATAGTTGTGATGGATATGATGTTCAGGGCCTCCTTCGATGAGTCTAAGGGCTCTTTGGAGTCTTAGTAATAATAATTATAATAATAAAGATCCCGCGGTGTAAAGTTACAAGTTGGGTATTTATCGAATACCAATTTTTGGTAGAGAGAGAAGATATTGAATCTTTAGCAAAATGTTCCACATTAATTTCGATGACAATTACCCATATTGAGTATCGAAATTAAGCACATACTTTACTTTGAATCATCATCCCTATTTAATTTAATGTATCCGTGGTAGTGTCATTTGAGAATGGCTTGCATCTGAGAAGCCTATTCCCTGATGTTAAAGTTAAATTGACCACATTTTTCGACTACTGAATGATAGATGAACTTTGTGGAAGGCTGTAGTTGAAGGCCATCAACTACATAGAATGTGATGATAGAATAATACTTCAGTTTAGATGAAACTAAGCTTTTCCAGACTTGTTGGCCAGGGACGTTGCTCTAACAAGATGTAGGCTTGAATCATGCTATAGGCATTGGTACTACATGCTGGTGGTAGATTTTGTCGTCCAGTTAGAGACACTGCTTAATGGTAACCTAAAATGTATGTTTGGTTTCGAGAGGAAGGGAACATGATTATGTCCTTAAGATATAAAACAAAGAAATAGCTTGTGCATCAAAATTTAATACTTTTGAGAAGTACAGATACAGTAATTAATTAAAACAGTATAAATGTAACAAATGACTGATCCAATAATGCTCCTCAAGATCTATGGATGGATTACTGCAGTTTGTATAATGTAAATACAAACAGCACTGCTTATAATATTATAGTCTTAACATTTAACAGATATTTTACAAGTCTTCCATTATACTAATACATGATAAAGATAATAAGTTACTTCAAGTAATGCTTGAACAAATATCATTGACTTCTCAGTTACAAAAACAAACAATAAACAATCTGCGATAACTCGCACAAAACACAGATGGAAGACTGATTTAATTTAAATATTAACATGGAAAGTAAACCAGCACTGATATGGCTGGCAAATGTCATTTTACTGTAGACATTGTGAATTAATGAAGGTTATTGCAAAAATTTATCTTATTGCTTCACTCATTTCAGAAGAGAAAAGCTGTTTACTGTTGCCTTCACTTTCAGAAATCATTTTCATTATACAATTGTTCATAGAGAAATAATTCAACTGTTTAGTGATTCATTAAATAAAATACCATTTTATCCTTCCAAATGTTTTACGGAATAATCTTCAAAATTTAGACTTACAATTGCAATATCCACCGAGTTTATCATGGATTTCTGCAGGGGCTTTATAAAAGAAACTAGTATATTTTTGAATATCTAAATTTATAACTATCTATACAGTAATTTGTAAATATACCTAGTGATGTACATTGAATAAGTACCGGAATTATTTTTTCGTGCTTTATGGAAGATAAATTTGTTTTATGTTCTTAATTCTGATAAATTCATTGGGTAACCTTTGGCACGCTATTTCTACAATTGAAATATTTGATGACTAGTAGCGAGATCCAAGGAAATAATCCAAGATAAGCAGATAGGCTTATTTATAAAAATGACTGAAACTGTCTTAATGCCTTGAGTAAGGTACATAATGCAAACTTTATTCAATGATGAAAGTTACCGTTTTTTTGGGAGAAAAAAAAAATAATAATAACTACCCGAACTGAGCATAGTTAAGCCATTAAAAATTTATTTCTTCATTAAAACGTACTACTGAATATCTGTACACACACACACACACACAAAATATATTAAGTAAAGAACCTAGGTTGCTTGCTTATTGTAGAAGTAAAATTGAATTTCTGCTTTTAGTTATGCTATTAATAAATGATATATTCGTATTATTTCACGTATAATGTACTTAAGCTGGGAGATCACTGCTGAATCTAATTTAAGGCTCCTCATCCCCACTTAAAAACTACTGAAGTCTTTTTTTGGCCTGGTTTTATCACGAGTTTCTACTAAGAGAAGGCGAGAATCAAATACTATCTGATTGTGAAAAACAAAAACATTGTTATGCCTTTTCAGACACACCGAAGTATGAAAATCGGCGTTTTATACCAGGTTTGGTATTACAATACGTATATTTATATATATACAATAAGCATAGTAGGGATATCCTCGGACAACCAGTGGTAGATCGGTCACTAACTGCAAATTGATAATTGGCTCGTTTTCGTCTGCTGCGCACTTGAAAAATTGCATTGTAAAATGATATCAAAAAGTTAATGCACTCCGTTTTGTAACTTCAACTTGCTGCGACAACAGCAATTCATTACTATAATACGTATAGTGAATGATTCAATAGTAACCCTACAGCCAACTACATTTTTTCTTACTGCAGTAAAGAATAACAAACATTTGTTTTACATATCATTAATAAACCGTAACTCATCGAGATTAGGCATATATAATTTCGACAATTTACTAGTACTGTAATTTGGATAAGCTGTTCAAAGTAAATGACATGTCAAATTACGAATTTATCTGATTAAAAACGGCTTGATACTCGACTAACGATTCCAATCTCACAAGATAAGTTGTGTTCAAATGTAAGAATACGAAACATACGTCTGACTTCTCATGCATCAATATAGTTATTGAGTTTAACTATTGCAAACATTTCCCTCTATATTGAGAGACCTAAATTGCCAAGAAATTGAAGATTATAAATTGGTTTATCTATGAACTGTGCACACGTGGGGATGCTCCAGGTCATGTTTTATCACAGTAGAATCACATACTTCTGAAATAAAGTTTATTTCCAGAAAAATTTCGTTTTCGGAGTAAGCAAAGCTGCCACTGAAGTATTTAAATAGCAGGCCAATCAACACAAAGAGCCAAAGTTACAAAAATTGTTTTGATTACGTGCTCGATTATACTTTATATTGCTGTTAGGCAAGTTGTACTGTCATTTTTTTTTTTTTTTGTAGTTTATCACAAACTTTCTGCTTGCATATAAGATTTGCTTAGTTGCAAGGTCTCCATTCAGTGATGCTGGGAATGTTCACAGTTCTCTTGGGGTTATTTATGCATACACGACTTAACATCCTTGATGAGAATCCAGGACGGAACTATTCGTTTCGTCAGTGTAATATTCATAGAGATTTATTATGCATAGTTCAATGCACTTTAGTTAATGAAAAAAATAAAAAATAAAAAATATTGAAATGACTAATTTTTTTAATCTCTTCATATCAAATGGTTAAGTATAATATTTAGTGGCACAGTTTTATTTCTGTTAATTTAGTAAATGAAACTTCTCAGCACAGATGCTCTACTAAAAATTTGGACTTAATACTAAGTTTATTGCAAGCAGTATATTTTGATGTAATAAATGTATTGCGTTTATGATAGTGCTTTACAGTGGAAAAGTTATCAGTTACAAGCACGTGTTTGGCTCATCATGTTCAGTCAATTGTAGCTGCTTGAAAATGCCAGCAAATCATTAAGAAAAGCTGAAGTGAATTAACTCAGACAAATTCGCAGGGATAATACCCTGCATTTGTCCTTAACGTTGTGAAGACTTCAGTTCGAATCTCATTTAGGATACCAATAACCTCTATGAAGGCTTTTTTCAGCGATAAGAGGAATGATCAGTATGATGAATGAACCAATATAGTGGCAACCTAATCCAAAGTTGATCTGAATTCATGTAATAACTTACAGAATTTGAATATCTGAAGAGTTTCTTTGGCATATTATAGTCCCTTTCCAAAATGGTCACCTTTGGTTTATAAATATGAAGGAGCAGTTGAATTTGCGGGATCAGAGATTTTAAAATCTGAAGTATTTTTCTTCCATTGAGAAAATCCTTCCCCACGAGCATGGGTTGAGGAGTAGGATACAAGCAAAGTCAGGATCAAAATCAGTTTAGTTTTACGATTCGATTCTTGAAATAGTAAATGTTATTTAACACTTGATTAAAAATTAATCATTGTAAAATGAAAATTTTATAAACAGAATGGTTATATGCACTCAATGATTATCCATAGAACATGATTATCTATGAATTGGATACATTATTGAAAAATAGAATTCGCAGCCTAAACTGGACACTAGCGTTTGCAAAATTAGTGTATATTATCATTGGTTTTTTTTATACAAATTCTCTGAACGGTCTGGAAAATTGAAAACATTAATACAAATTTCTCTAGATCTATACTCCCGATGTAAACTATACGCGCCACAGTTCAGTCGGTTTCAATGAATTTCTTCGGTTAGAATCCTATCTAGAACAAAATATTTATTCCGAGTTTTAATTGAAGGCAAGTTAGTTGGTGTCATATACGGGAGTAAGAGGGTTTTTCTTTCCCTCTTCAAAAGTACTTTTTTGTCATACCACCGTCCAGGAGAGGACGCAGTTTTTCACACAGGAATAAGACTAAGTATATATTATTATTATAGTGAAAGGCCAATCTTGTTAGGTAGTGGGGCTTAAAAAACTAAGTACCACTAAAGATATTAAATTATCACTTCTAAAATTCCAGATAAAGATAATGCGATAAATTCCAGATAAAGAACATTAGTGCGCAAATTAGAAGATTCAGATAAAAACTGATACATTCAATATTTCCATGATGTGAAGTCCATTGCAAGGAAATTCTATTAGTTCTAAGGATAGCTCATTGGCCGATATATTTCGTTAAAATCTGATCTACTAAAAAAAAAAAGTTAACCAACAGCTATTTTATTAAAAAGGTACGCATGTACTATAGCAATACATTCACAATTAGAGCAAGGAATTCTAATATCATATTAGAAGTAATGTTTTAAGTTATCCACTTGACAAGGTTCAAATGTGTCCTATCTAACAAGAAAGTGACATAACAGGAGCGCTCCGTGAATGTTGTGCGATGTTGAAAATCATTCAGTTTTAAGCGATGCAAATCATTTAGAATGCACATTAAATCAGAATTATCTATGAAATCCAAGATCACCAATTGTAAAAGTTGGCAATTCAAAACATGACAAGCTACAAAATATAAATCAACTTAAATACCGATTAAGGTAATTTTCTATTTTAAAAAAAATTCAAGTGGGAAAATAAATACTGAATTATAGGATTAGTTTAGCGTCTATTTAAAAAAAACCCTTTAAAATTCTCATTAGCAAATTCTATCTTAAAAAATAAAAATCAACTTATAAATGTAAAAACAGTTCGCTTATTAATAAAGTTTATGATTGCATGACACTGGGCGGAATGAAGTTAAATCTATTAGTTTTTTTTTTTCTTATTACCCAAAATAGTTTGCACAATATCAGCAAAACAGCTTGATAAATAGCTTTGGAACACAGCTAGAAATAAAACTACGCGACGTAACAGCATTACCATTCTAATTTTTTCCCAAATGCCCACGCACTTTCATAATAAGGAAGGCTATGGAAAAAATTCAGTGGTTTTGAATGTCGTAAGGAAGACAACCGCTGCCTCTCAGGAAGCAACTCAAGCAATTCACACACGTTGTGCACAACAAAGGTCGGCCTTGTACACAAATCTTCCGCTACTACATTTACTTTTCTAGCTACCCATACTGTTGCCGCTACACCTGCGTTTATTCCTCCTTGAATATCGCTGTTCAGATTATCTCCGATCATTATGCAGTCCTGAGGAGATACATCAAGTTTTCTGAAAGCAATTTCAAAAAGTTGGGCATCTGGTTTCTCTTTACTATGATCATCGCTTACAACGATCGAATCAAAATATTCCATTCCATTAATCAGGTATATTTTATCCCACTGAGCGGAAGAAGGTCCATTAGTTATCAAACCTAACTTATAATGTTTCTTTAGATTTAAGAGCATATCTTCCACTTCTGGTAGTAATTTCAAGTGTTCTCTTCTGTATTCCTTCCAGAGATAATATGCATTTTCGGCAAATTTTTTCAGCTTTGGTCCTAAAGTCTCGACCCATAACATTGTTCTCCATGTGTCAACATCAGTACGGTTTCTGATTGGATCTTGGGGACGAGAACGGATAAGTTCGTAAAATTTTTCCGTACATTGCTCGGCTTGAGATTTTTTTATACCAGCTTCCTGAAGAAAGATGCTCACCTGCATAAAAAGAAAATAAAGATCATTAGATACAGGGCATTATTTTTTTATTAACATGCGAATCAATCAAATTCAAAGTAAAATACTGCTCAAATGTTTTCTGGACATAAATTACCCCTCTTCAAAAACGAGAATTATGTTCAGAACTTAAAAATATCTAGAAAAATAATCACATTAACGCCACGAGAGAGAGGGAGAGTCAAAACGTAATCTTAGTTCCTTTAAAATTAGCTTATTTGGCGAAATTTGAATGGTGTGGTTTTCTTCCTGACTGAGGAAAAACACTAATAACTAATATATCCTATAATCCTACTATTTTCGCGTCTTGTCAAGTTAGAATGTTCAAGAGTTTAGCGGAGAAAAATTATTTTGGTTAATATGAAAATTTTACAAGCTATCTACAGAAAAGATTAAAAAAGACACCGGTCATTTAAAAGCGATGTTAGATTGCCCTTGTTAAAAATTGAGTAAGGGATCAAATTTGATATAAACCACTACCTCAAAAACAAACAATTCAGGTGTAGGTGGCACTCAAGATCCGTACAAAAATCCAGGCAACATTGGTGTCGGAGAGAGTGAAAAGTGAACTGAATATGACTAAAATAAGGTTGATTTGGTCGAAATGCTATTTATAGAATTAAGCAGTGGTGGCGATCTATGAAAATTTTAAGTGGGGGGAGGAGGGTGCTGCATATACAAAATAAGAAAAATAATTAATTTTTTCCTAATCAGTAACCAATTTATTAATAAATAAATTTACATATTAAAAAATTGCTTTATTAAAACTATTTCACCCTCACCACGAACACACACCAATAATAAAAGTTTCGTACACAGAAATAACGCGCGCAAGCATACAATTTATCCGTAGACACAGCGCAATGAGCAGTGTCGGTTTCGACATTCCGACACTGCGTTATATCGCAATGTATTTGTCTCGTGTAACGATAATTGAGAAAATATAATTCTTTTCATATTTTCAACAGTGACACTCGTCATAATTCAGCCTTGTATCTATAATAAATAAATAATTATGTTATTTTAACAGAATAAAATAAGATTTACCAAAAATATTTCACCCTCACCACGAACACACACCAATAATAAAAGTTTTGTATTTCACAGAAATAACGCGATCAAGCATACAATTTATCTGTAGCGACACTGTTCGTTGAGCAGTGTCGAGTTCACTTGTTATGTACAGTGACAAGTGCAAACGAATGTTGGCAAGTATAGCCGAAACTGGGTGAACGTGATAATTCCGACACTGCATTAGATCGCAGTGCATTTGTTTCGTAATCTAAAGCGTTAATCGAACAATTCCAATTATTAACTATTCATTCAATCAATGTCGAAACATAAGCTGTAACCTTTAACGGATTGAATTTATATGATGTTGTAAACAGTTATTATTTATAAACACAAACAAAATTTAATCGTTTCCTTTTTTTTTTTTTTTTCCTTGGGGGTGCTGCAGTGTCATTATGCTTATGTACGAGCCTCCACTGATGCAATATTTTCCAAATACAGTATTTGGAAAATATTGCATCAGTGGTATTTGTTTTCTTCAGCATCTTCTTTAGGAAGAAGCCGCATAAGCGGTATTTATTAAATACCTTCTCAGAATTCAAAAATGTTAACTGAATGGCCGCGTTTTGTTCCGCTTTTGAATATCGTTTGACGTTGTTCATAGTTCAAACACACCGTGTGTATGAACTTAGAACTAAAAAAAAAAAAGTTTATTGATGCACTCTTAATTATTGGTATGTGACATAAAATATACGTAATAGTACAATACGTTTTATTAATTTTTAAAAAGAAAATATTTTTGACTCTGCATCTGCCTCCATTATACTGTTCTTTTATCATTTATTTCATTTAAATTAAAATGTACCCATCTTTGATACTGGGTGACATTTGAGTATGCAAGGAAATTTTAAAACATGGTTATTTTAGTTCGTTATTACGCCTGATTGTCGCATTAATCAGTGAACTTGTATTGTAAAATGTATGTCCTCGTGATAGTCATCCTGTTGAACAACTTTTAATTCATTCCAGTAGAAAACCGCCAATTTGATTGTTTATAAATGCTTTGGATGAATGAGTGCTGCTCAACTGGGCCAAGCAGACTGCAGTTGTAATTATGCGAAAAAGACAGGCAGCTTATAGTCAAATGCCAGGAGCATCAGAAACAAATGGGTTTGTCTTGGTGTAAACGTTGTGGCCCAAGATTGTTAGCATTAGTGAAACTAGTCCTAAAGGTCCCTCCTATCTGTTCTGTGGTTCCTAAAGATGATAGTATCTTTAGGAATCACAGAACAGATAGGAGGGGAATATCATTGGTGGTATCATTTGATACTACTAATGATAGATGATTTGAGTCCTGTTAGGATGGAAACAACAATAGTAATGACGTTCCATGTAGCATTGAGTTTTAAACTATTTAGTGTTGAAGTGGAGGCTAACAAAATGAAGTATATGGTGGGTGTTATTACAGACCTGCTGGTTTCATTTGCTGGGGACGATGAAATGCATCGCCAATTACCTTGAGTAATTGGCGATGACTAAACGAGTTATCACTATGCTAACTTCAGTTATCGGGAAATTGATTGGGTGGCAGAAAACTCTTGATAAGAATTTACATGATAATAGCATCAGCAGAGTTCTCTGTGTTATCACTAGTTTGTGATAGTGACCATTCTGCACGAACCTCGAAAGTAGCCAAGTATACGACTGTTTCAATTAGGACAGGATCCATTGTGTGAACCGCAAAGTTGTGAATTTCAACACTCGGGAAAATACTTCGTTTGGTCGCATTATATCAACTACTAAATAGGAAGGATGTCAGCAATGTATGTGGAGCTTTAAAAAGATGCTTAAGCAATATAACATCTAGATGTGTCCCAAGAGTTTGAAGAACAAATAATGGAAGTGAAATGGATGTACAACCTTATTAAGTAGAATATCCATAAGATGTGGACGGAATATCCAAAGTATAAGAATGGAATTTAAGAAATGTATATAAAGCACAGTCCAAAAGCAGTTAAGAATATTCAGAAAGCTAAGTCTTGTGAAAAGAAATTAGCCGTGAAGCCTAATTAGAAGCAACCCAAATGATTTTTTTTTTTATCGTTATACTGCACATAGAAGACTGGACGTTGCAGATACCTACTGAATGCAAAGTTCCCTAGTGACAACAGCAAATGCGATTGTTCAATTAATCACGTGTTCACTTTGCTAAGATGTAAGAACTTGGTGTATGTAAAATAGTGCGGTGCTACCACTACATTGAATGGATAGATGTGCGTGAGGAGGTTCTAGAACTATTGCATAACCTGAATAAGGATTCGATAATAGGGAACATATGGGATATCGGCACGTTTGCTAAAGGAATGTTCAGCCGAACTGGCTATGACTTTCCTTGGTTGTATGATTTGAGTCTGCTCAGGAAAGATACCACAGGAATGGAAAGAATGTGCAATGGTCCTGTTGTACCAGAGTGGTGTAAAAACTTCCAAACTACCGACCTATCAGTATCGCTGGAGTCATAAAAACATCATGAATTTTCTAAAGGACATGTCTAAGCAATTTCCTCAATTTATGTTTTAGCTGAGTTTGTTAATGGAAATAGACACTATGATACTATTGGACTTCGCTAAAGCATTTGATAGGATACCATATTAAAGGCTGCATAAACTGGAAAATATGGAATTGGAATATAAACTTAAGTTCGTTAAATGGGTGGCTAACGAACAGGTATATAGTGACCAGTGGTGTTGCCCTAGGACGACTGTTCGATCTATGCGTTAATGATATTGGGAAGGAGATGATCATTGGCTTGTTGATGATGGTGCAGCGCAAAATGGATGCTGCTGATATTCAGCTCTTTCAGAATTATTTGAACTAGCTGGAATAGTGGGAAAATAATGGCTGTTAATTAAATGTTGGTGTAAAATTATGCACCATTTTGGCGTGATAAGATTTCCGATGGAGTATTATGTTGTTGGCATGTGAGATTCTCCAATTTTCCTCATCCGTCCTTAGGACTGGTTGAGCCCTACAATAAGGGATTTTATGTATGTGTTTTTTGACTGTCAGTCCGTGTGTGTTCACGGGCCAGTTTGCCTGTTCTGAGGGAAAAAACCCAGTTTCTGGGTGAAAAACCCTCTACCCCCGCATGAGACCGGCTAACTCACCTTTAGTCGAAAGAGACCAGATAAAGGACAGGATCATGGACAGGAATCGAATCCAGGTCTTTCCGACCAAAGGGCCTAGTCTACCCAACTGATCAACGGAACAGAGTATTATATTTGTGGGAATTATTGCTTGGAGGAACTAAGCTCAAATGTCAGATATTCATATTGTGATGCAGAAACGTACATTGTAAGGATAAGGGACCTTGCTTCTTTTCGGGTCCTAGATTTGATTCATGGTTAATGGAAGATGAAACATTTTAACTGTTCGTCTCAGGTTTGAAAGAACAGTGTATTTGCTGTTCGAATAAATTTATTGGTAAATTATTTTGATCTTCCAGCTGGCTGTACGGCAAAAAGGGGGTAATTTCGGCTAGTTTCAGTTGCATGTTTCTCAAAGCAGAGCTAGATTTTAGTAGGACATTCAATAGAACTTCCAATAATTTAAATCAAATTCAGTCCAACTTTCAAATATTTTCATACTGTGTTGATACATGCACATTTTCATGGAAAATCCTTAATTCCAATGGCGGCTCGTACATAAGACTGCGACATTGCAGCACCTCCCAAGAAAAAAAAAAACGAAAAAATTAAACTTTGTTTTTGTTTATAAATAACAACAATGCTTACAACATTATATAAATGCAATACAACATGTTAAAGGTTACAGCTTATGTTTCTACATTGCCTGAGTAGTTAATAATTGGAATTGTACGATTAACGCTTTAGATTACGAAACAAATGCACTGCGATCTAACGCAGTGTCGGAATTATCACGTTCGGCCAGACTCGCCGATATTCGTTTGCACTTGTCACTGTACATAACAAATGAATCCGACACTGGTCGTTGAGCAGTGTCGCTACAGATAAATTGTATGCTTACGAGCGTTATTTCAGTGAGATACGAAACTTTATTATTGGTGTGTGTTCGCGGTGACGGTGAAATATTTTTAATAAAGCAATTTTTTAATATGTAAATTTACTTATTAATAAATTGGTTACTGATTAGGAAAAAATGAGTTATTTTTCTTATTTTGCATATGCAGCACCCCTACTTAAAATTTTTACCGGCCGCCACTGTATTGCATTCAAAAATTGCTAAACATTTAAACTAGAGTTAAGGCTGTTTTTGTCCTTTAGTGAAACATTGCTCTGATAACAAAATTATGACAGTAGATTCAAATTGCATTTGAGCTATGCATGTCCCAAAAGATAAATTTATTATGCTGATAGGATGTATTTTTTTGGAATCAGATTACAGTATATAAAAAACTACAGTTTCTTCAATCAAACTAGCATCATGAGAAACATACAGTTGTACAAATTCACTATAAAAAAGACTGGCACAGGGAGCCGATTAGTGCCATTAGAAACTCGAGTTGGACTGAGGATGTAAGAATGAGTTTGCATACGGGTATATAGAATTTTTTTCAAAATCATCTGAGGCTAAAGTGATAAATGACAGAAGGAGACTAAGGAATCTAAAGCTTGCATTTTCTTCTGTGAAGTTTTTCTACCATCTAATTCTGAGATGGTAGTCTGAAATATAATCCGCAAGATCCGAGGTACGAACAGTGTAACCTGATATTGATTGGTCTTTCAGTCTAACATTAAAAAGTTTGAAGCAGACGAACTGGTACATTCTTGGTAGATCCAAGTTAGAGTTGATCCTTAGATCAATGTGTAAGGGATAGTTGTGATTTAAGAAGGACCGTAAGGGATTAAAAATGTAAGCAATTTAGAAAAGTTTACATATAGGTTAGTAATGTACTTGCTGCAGCCTGAATCTTGGGAGGAGAGGCTATATATATATATATATATATATATATATATATATTTTTTTTTTTTTTTTTTGGATTGGCTAGGAGTTGTGGCCATTGGTTCAGTAATCACATAGTGATAGTTCAATAGTGAGTATTATTTCAGGAAATAATTTTTCATAGTTGCAAAGGGTTATATTATTGGATAGTGTATGATTGAAAGAAGCTAATGAACCATTACGGTATAAGACCAACGTATTGGACAATCAGCTATTTCCTTTCTCTATGATGAAGCGGATCCTGAATAGGCTGTTTAGTTGCCTTCTATTTGTTTGATTGTGAATGAGACAGAAACTGCAGTTTTGAGACCAGTATGGTTGTTAACTGCCCAGTGTTTTGCGGAATGAAAACTTCCCGCATCAAATATTTCCCCTTACGGATTTGACCTAGGTTCTAATTCCCTCTAGGGATTCATGTCTGGTCTTTTCAACCGAAGGGCAAATGATGCGTTGTTACTGTGGCGAGTGGTCAACGAAGGCGCTCTAAGACAAATTTAATGAGTTAGCCATATGGTTAAATGGGGAACATCTGTGAAGCATATACAACTATTCTGAATGGATCAATGTTTGAAGTATTATCAAGCCGCACTACTTATTGGACTAACTGTGGCACTTTAACAACACTAGAAACCAAAATCATTTAATGACCTTACTACCGAATTCATTCATAAACTTAACACTTTTTTTTTATAGACAAAAGACGAGTCAGTAGCCAGTACCAGGTCAATCGAATATTAACGTTCATCACACATTTCCTAACCATCCCAATGCAAGCCTGATTAGACAGCCTCCATTCTCAAACTTTTTACGGTTAATTGGCAGTTTTTTCTGGATTTGTGGGAGAGGAAACTAAGGCTTTGAGTCCAGTGTGTTGTGTGTAAATTGCATCTTCTGGACGGTTTGCTGGTTTTGCGTGATGAAAAACACGACTTTGGAAACGTGCTTCCTCTATATTAGATCAGGGATTAGAATGATTATGGCACGGATATTCGATCTTTAGGTTGAAGATGTTCACACATCTACCCTGCTTATTGAAGGCTTGAAGTGACTTGCAAAACGTCTAATAATACAACTTTTACAAGCCGTTTAAGGAGAATCACCTACTTCTTATTCTACTCATGGCACGTAAGCGTTCTAGACGTATACTTCATGAGTAGAATTTGGATTTAAAAAAAAAATTGTCAGAAATCACTGGAAATGTAACTAAAATTCCAAGATAATCATTACCTTTAGATAGAAAAAAAAAAGTCAGCATTCTTTATCTCTTCTCTAGATAAGCCTTCATTCCATGCCTCCCAGGAGTTTTTTACGAAGTTTCAGGATGAAATGTAGAGAAAAATTAGAATAGCAGCTACAGAAAGAGAAGCTTTATAGAAAATTAACTTAGAAGTACAGCACTGCACAGGCCCAGACAAAAAATACTGTTGGTGGCGGTGCTGGTAGTTGTGTGTAGTCGGAGAATTACCGTATTTGCCGGCGTATAAGACGCACCCCCCTTTTGGTGCACATTTTTTTGGAAAAAAACTTTATCACTGAATATTATAATGAATTTAGAATATTTCAAATATAAAGTAATAAGTAGATCTACTTTCAACACATACCTAATCTAACTAGGAAAGAGTAACCACCTTTTAATCTTCTTCATCAAAACCCAGAAATTCATCTCCAGAGCTAAATGAAGAGACACTTGAAACCTCTTCAAAATCAGAATGCGAGTCCTCATACAACAAATTATCCTCTGTACCATCCAGTGCATTACTAATGCCGCACTTTTTAAATGATTTAACCACTGTCTCAGTTTTCACAGCATCCCATGAAGCTTTGACCTACTCAAAAACTTGCAAAATGCTAATAAATACCGTATTTGCCTCTTCCTTTTTCCTGAAGGTGTAAACTCAAAATCTGAAGACTGCATCCAGCTGTTCTACTTCTTAAATCCTTTAAATGGTTTATTAATACAGACATCTAAAGGTTGCAGCTGACTACTTAGACCTCCTGGAATTACAGTTAACCGAGTTTTCAATTCCTTGAGTTTATTTTTAACATCTTCTGTTCTATGAGAACGATCCCATACTAGCAGGGCAGGCTTCTTAAACAGTCCGTCAGGGCGCCTAGACCAAATTTTATCTATCCATAACTTCATTCCTCCTCCACCACCCATGCTGCCTTTTACATGAACATGTACAAACACTCATTTAAGCAGTTTTTCTTTGGGCAGCGTCTTCCTTTCAAAAATCAATAGTGGCGGCAATTTTGTAGAAAATTTCCATTAAAAAGTAATAAAAAACTGAGTATCGGCGTATAAGACGCACCCTATTTTTCAGACCTATTTTCAAAGGAAAAAAAAAGTGCGTCTTATACGGCGGCAAATACGGTAAGTAGTTGGGGGAGACGGTTAGATGTGTGTAGTGGAGTGCTGAGTCCTTGGACGCGTCATTTAATAATAATAATAATATCCTAATTATTCTGTTCGATGTAAAATAGGCAAACCATTGTCAACTACATTTATGACTTCCAGTTGATTCGTCAAAGTCTGACTAGACTCATATTCACATAAATATCCTGACAAAACTATTAATAAAGCATTCTGCAGAACACCCAAAAATAAAAACATGGAAAGTTTCTTTGAAAGAGGAGTTGCTTAATATAGGCACAGTATCCTCAGCAAGCTCTTGTTCCGTTATCAGTGATGAGGGACACAATTTCCCCCATACCATGATACTTTTAGGTATTTTAAAGACTTCCGAACGCAAACTTTGCTTGTGTTCGGAAGTTGACACTTTGTGAAATGTTACGGATTGTTCAGAATTGATGATTTCCTCCCTCTTTACTACATAGGTCTGTTATTCTGTTGTAAAAAGTGTATTGATACGATCGATCTAAAGAATACAAAAAGCAGCATCCGAGAGTACCATCATCCATATATGCAGTGATCAAGAATCCTATATCGACTAGTGAATACTATTTATTGACAGGAATCATTAAGATTAAAATTATACTTATTGTTAATTCCGTTTCAGGAATTAACAGTAACTATTATTGGTCCGCGTCACTTTTAGTCGATGCAACATATTCAAGAGGGCAGCCTACGAAATTTTGAAAAAAGTGAAAAACGGCAAAGAAACGCCGTTTTAAATTCTTCTCAGCATCGCAGGACCGATTGATGAGGAGATCAGTAGATCTCAAATGGAGAGATTGTACGTGTTTTTTTTTTTTTTTCTTCATGAGGTTGTTCAACAGGTGACATCGTCCAGCTGATTTTCAATTTTGAATATAGCTGTTTACACTTTTAATAATGATCGCGTTATTTGAACGTAATTGGACTAATATGGAGAAGGTAAGAGAAGAGGATTCCCTCCCCTACAATTTAAGCAATTGGCATAAGAGCCACTCCTAGATGCAAGTCATTTTTTTTTTTCAGTATATAAGGCGACTTTCAGAAGATGGAATCGAGGAAACAAAATTATGAAAGAAAAATGAAAAACAAGTGTCAATTCCTTAAATATTCCATTGTTAGTGAGTTCACGGAAATACCTTTCTGTAATTGCCAAAACGAAACCTCAGAAAAAAAAGAAAAAGAAAAAAGTAGACACTTACGTATAGAACTTAACTATCATAAAGTCATCCTTAGAAGACATCGTTCTAATCGTTCTATTTAAATCTACATACGCTGTTAATGCACGAATTCTTAACTAAACGCATGCATTATCTTTTCAATGATTGGAGAGACTTGTTGAATTCCGCTCTGTAAGCTGCCATAACGACCAATTGTTTGTTTCTAACTTATTTGCTGCAAAATGTACCCCTGTCAGATACCATTCTTTGAGAAGGGGATTATTTATTTATTTATTTTAAATAAAAATAACATTCATAAAATTAAGAATATTTTTTAACCATTTTTTGCCTAAATTATTTCTCATATTCAATAAAATCTGTTTCCACTTACCTTTTCACACGCGCGTTTGTCTGCATTTTTAGTATCTATTAGGGTATTATCCAAATCAAACAAAATTGCGGAAATATCAGGTAATTTTTCTCGACCCATTTTTGAACTTTATCACTCTCGCGCTCCGAAGGCATCTGATTGAATGCGCCACTACACGTTATTTATATAACAAATATGCGGGACTATATTTTCAGTGCGTATGTATAAAATGCTAACTGTTTCACATATGAGGTGGACTGAATTTATTTCTATGGTGATTTGAACTTATACTGACAATAATTTATGAAAAAAAAAATTAAATGGTATTATTTCTGAAATTTACTTTATCGTGTCTTGCGCAGTGTAGTGGCGGGAGTAACAAATGTGTGGTGTTATTGACGTTTGGTAGCTGTAATCTTCATGGTAAAATTTTGATTCAATAAAATGAATTAACCAGGAATTTTGTATAATCTTGTGCGTGCACGTTTAAAATAAAATATACTTTAGTAATCAGGTAAGTAATCTGTTTCGTCGTTCTGTAGTATGGGAATGCGACTTAACGTTTTGAATTCCCTAAGTGTTTTATAAGTAGTAGTTATAAAATATGACTGATAGTAATTTGGGATAATACAAGCCAACGCTGAGATTCTGTTACGAGTTCACAAATTATCAAAAATCAGAAAAGTAGAAATTAAAGTGCTTATTTCCAGGTATTGAACTTAAAGGAAATGTATTTCGTTATTGCCTCAGTTTTGAACAAATAAGAAAGCTGTATGTTTGTGTGTGACAGTTTTGCATAGCTGTATGTCAAAGACACTTCGTTTATAAGTGTTCTTACGTTATGCCATAATAGAACTTCTTTCAAAAATGATATTTTATGAATTGTTTTTGCGTGAATTTTAAATGCGAACAAATTACTATTAAGTAATGAAATGGTATTGATGATTCTATGACTATTCTATGTCACTGTTACTTTTTAGATCATCAGTATTTCGAAAGTTTTTGTTAGCGCCAACAAGACTTAATTATTTTATCATCTTACTTTAGTAATGATTGTTATTGACCCATAATAAAAAATATTATCTAAGACAACTGCTACAAAAAAAGTTAGTGCAATATTAATTTATTATGTACATATGGGCAGAGGCCTGTTAATAGTGCAGTAAGTATGAAAGGCTATTAAAACATGAAGAATAATGTTATTAGTAAGTGAAGTTATGGTGATGATCACAGTTGGGAAAATAGCTAAGTTGATGCAGATTAAATATTTTCAAATTTCTTGATAGCCTCACAAACAAAACAATCAGTAAGATGGACAGAAGCAGAACTACAGCTTTGTCATGCTAAAAGGTGAAAAGTAATGATCACAGTTGGGGAAATAGCTGAGTTGATGCAGATTAAATATTTTCAGATTTCTTGATACCCTCACAAACAAAACAATAGTAAGATGGACAGAAGCAGATCTAGAGCCTTATCATGCTAAAAGATGACAGGTATTTGGCAATATTCATATGCAGTACATCTATTTTCATACTGGAAAGATACAGCTTTACGATGTTGCCACTTGTGAACCAAGTGTAATACAGCTAAAGGTATCGTGGCACTTGACCTTCATTTGGAAAAACTCGGATTCAGATCCCTCTAGGAAGTGAGAAACATTTATAAGGGTATAGCAGTGGGTGAGTTAAGTGATCTCTTATAGAGAGTGGCAAGGCTTTTTTTATTTCCAAGAAACTTATTTTCATCCCATAAAACAGGCAAACTGTCTAGAGAATAAGTCACTATTAAGACATAATATATGCCTCTTAATTGTGGTAGCATCTGGCTAAAGTTTTAACAATCTCACAGCTGACATATCATATTGCTGGCATGTCTTGGTGTACTGTAATATAACTCGCACTTTTTTCCCCAAGATTAAAGTTAAAAAATAGTAGTGCAAGATATATGTAGGGATTTTTCAGAAACTAAAGTTTTTTAGGAAAAACAAAACTAAATCTATGTTTATAATTAAATCCTCAGTATTCATTATAATTTATAATTGCTCACATGTTTATAAAATGAATGCATTTAAATTTTATTTATCAATGTTCTTTACATGATCGGCCGCTCACCTTCATCACACTATATATTTGAACCTTTAGCGACAGTGCTTCTGTAATTAAATTAAAACAAATGATCATCTATTCAAATAGTCATCTTCACTCCCATCCAGGGCATTAGAGATGCCGGTTTTTTAAAAAACTCTTGGCAATTATTTCTGGTGAAATCATGTCCCTAGCTCTCAAAATCCAGTTGCACAACAGATCCCTGCCGGAGTCAGGATGCAGTTGCCAGCTACCATCCACTCCATGTAGAACCTAAACCTCATCTCATTCACTGCTCCACTCCTGTGCAATCCAAGATCGAGTAGAAGTCACTGTTCTCACGCCCACATTTCCTCTACGATTTCTTCCATCTCTGTGCATATTTAGTGGAAAAGAACATGTGGGCAACTGACATGGCTGCTTTCATCCTTCTGTTGTTGGCATTATAAGAATGCCAAGTAGGAATTATGCCTCATTTCCTTATTGAGTAGATTATTGTTTCGTCTTTTGATCTAAATTGCATTTAAATACGTCGCTGCAGCAATTTTCAGTATGGACATGTTTATTTTCCTGTTTAACTTTAAATTCTTGCTCCTTATCTTCCTCCTAATCATTGCTCTGCTTTGGCTCTCAAAGAAGCATGTACAAAAGAAGTGGACATATAATGTTTCCCTTTGAGTGATGTTTCATGGTGGTGGTTAAGTTGAAATTGGGAAGGGCGTGAATACAGTAATAGATTCTTTACTAAACCATACGAATGGAGAATTTTGCACAGCTCCTCCAGATACCTGTTTTAAAGCTGAACCCTTGTAATGAATAAATGTTGGATCTCTCCATGATGTTTAACTTAGTTCAGAAAACATTATTCATGTTGCATGCTGGAAGAAGTGGGAGAGGGGGAGGAAGTAAACCAGATCTTTACTCCAGAGTTCAGTTTTTGGCCATTTTCAAGCTTCCATTAAGCAAAGAAATTGTATTTACTAGATGATGAAATTCCTTTACCACCTAGTGATGTCTAATACCACAAAGATTTTGCCCTTTCCTCTGAGGGGTGTAGATTCTATAGCTTGACTTCTGCCTTGCAGATTAGTTAACTCCTGTCTGATGGTTTAATGCTTGTGGATTGGAATATATCCAGGGCTACTGATAGTACCAATGCTGTGTGAAGGTGTAGGCAGAGAATTTGGTTGCTTGTCATAATTGTGTTAAATGTAACATTAGATTCTTTTGGAAATACAGGAAGTAAACTCATCATAAACTATCAGACAGAAAAATTACTTGTTTAGTTTCATTTCAGTTTAGCTAGCCAATTACTAGGATTTCTGAAAGCAGTGAGAGGTCATGTATAGTCTCATTGTATGAGGTCTGTTCAAAAGGTCTCAGACTTATTTTATTTAAAATATATAAACAAAAGCTTATGAGCTATGGGAACATATCCCATTCGAAATATTCTCTCCTTCCTCAGTGCAGTGTTCCCACTTTTGGAAGCATTTCTGGAACTGTTCTAAAGGAATCTATTATATAGTGAAACTTGTGGAGTATTCATAACTAAAAATTCACACATATACCACAGTAATTAAATTTTAATAATATATGTAGATATTTCGTCTTAAGTATCTTAAGACATCATCAGTACAGTTATTACAAACAATACTAGGAATTATGTTCGAAGGAACAGTTTGCTACAACAGACAAACAGGAAGATCTTTAAGTAAATGCATCTCTGAACATCAAGACCACACCGTCTTATCAAACTGCACAAATTTGGCCTTGCACAACATGGAGTTGAAAACCCTAACCATAGGATCTAATAGAAAAACACCAATCTGCTACATAGATCCTTATATAAACATGAACATTTATATAAAGAAAGTGGTGAAGCCTTATGTCACAAACCTAATCTGAAATATATTGACTGTCTCACTATCCCCAAAGGCTGGGAAATTATTATCCTCAATTGTATAAAATAAACATCAGATATATTTTATTTACAGCCTTTATTCTTTTTTTCTTTCCTCAAACATGCTACTGTATGCATGGAGGGATTCCAATGTAAGAATGTGCACTAACTGTTCTTTTGAATATAATTCCTAGTATTGTTTGTAATAACTGTACTGATGATGTCTTAAAATATTTAAGATGAAATATCTACATATTATTAAAATTTAATTACTGTGGTATAGATGTGAATTTTTAGTTATGTTTTAAAAGAATGGCTTTGAGTTGCTCTGTTACATTCATTCAATTTCATTCACATCTTGAAACCGTCATTAAGTATAGATTTTAGTATTAAGTATAGTTTAGCAAATAAAAGGAAGTCATGAAGTAAAATCTCGTGCATAAGGTGAGTGAGGTATGACTGCAATGTTCTTATGGGCCAGAAACTTCTGAGTTGGATGAGCTGAAGTCTCAGCAAATAAAGCAATCTTTATTTCCCAATTTTACATCAGAATTTTGTGGCAGGAAGGATCCAGCTGAGATTTTTGTTTCACAGGCTAGTTCTCTGACCTTTTCTTCACAAGCCACCAAATCATGGGTGTGGGATGTCATTAATTGTCCAGAGTACTGGTCACATGCAGTCAAAGTTACTATCTTGCAATTTGAACCTCTTGAATATCTTTGAGTGGCTTAAGGCATTATCCTCCAAGCTAAAATGTGATGCACACATTGTTCATTATGCCTAACATTGGGACACTCAAAAAGAAGAAACTTGCATTCATTTATCAAAGCATTGCATTGAGTCAGGTGGTGCAGTGACTTTGGGTTTGTTTCATCAGTGGCATACTCAGGATTTAATCTTGCGTGGGGAGGGTTGAGTAGATGATTTGAGAATAGACACTACGCATTGCATGTGACCTATGACTGAGCATCTGTGGCGATCGCCAATACATGATCTCCTCTGACCCGGCTCGGTCTGCCCAAGAACTATCTCATTCGCCTTGCATTCACAGTGGCCGTGATTCTGGAGAGCTATAGGGTATTCCCACCTCATGTGACCACTAATTCATTAGTAGTATAGAAATAGAAGACACGATACAACATAAATAAAAAAAAATTAATTTTAATTAGGAAAAGATTTTTGGAAATTTTTCTATTATTTTTTTCTTTTGGGGGGAGTTAGCCCCCCCTTCCCCAGTGCACCACTGTATTTGCTTACCAAACTAAGCTAGCATGCCCAGTTTCATTATAATGATAAACATCATGAAACTCTTTGAACAGACTTCATATAGAGGTCATTACATATTAATACCATGAGCATTGTATAGTACTGAATAGTTGAAACATAGTTAATGAATTCATTTAAAAAGGTGTTATTTCTCAATGAAGTTTCTATATATAAACTTTCTAAATCTGCTCATTATCTAAATTTTAATTTATGGTAGATTTATCAATAATGTCTTTATAAAATTTTAATGCTAAATATTGCTTCTTCAGTCACTTCAATTTTTTTTTTTCTTGTTTCATAAATTAATTTAAGAATATGGGCTCAAAGTTAAGAAATAAATAATCAGTGTCTGTTTTTTTCCAGCAATAATATGCATTCATGATATATAGCTGATATTTTTTTATCAGTGGAGGTAATCATTTAAGTAATTACCATCAATTTATTTGTAGATGGCCACGGCTGTAGAAGATGCAGAAGATATTGAAGAATACGGGCCACAAAAAATACAGAAACTTGAAGTAAGCTGTAAAGTAATCCTAATTTACAATTATAAATCTCTTTACCACTACTTTTTGTATATTAGAATTATTAGTGTTTATGAAATTTAGTATTGTCTGTTTTTAATTATGACATGACAAAAGTAATATATCAGTAATTATGTATATGTATTGATCCCATATAGGTGAAGTTGAGGGGCTCAGTGCCATGTGTGAGGTGTAGATGAGGACTTAAGAGTGTTATTTATTTATTTTGAAAAGTTGCAGGTTGTAGTTTGGAAGTACTTCATGAGTGAAGAAGGCTGTTTCAGAGGATAGAGGTGGACGGAATAAAAGAGGAAGAATAGAAGCAGTTGTGCAGTTGTACTATAAAAGGATGCTGGACAGCTGTTGCACCTTTATTAACAGAACAGAAAGTGAAGAAATGGTTGCCAATTCTCTGGAGCAGTGACCATGATAAACACTGTGAGATAGAGGTTGCAATGAATTTGTAAGAGGCGGATCATCAATGGGCCTAATTGCTTGCTTCTGGATGGTATCAAGGATTTTAAGGGAAGTTTTATGTGCACCACTCGAAACTTGAGCAGTATTCTAAACATAGGCAGATTTGGGATTTGTACATAATTAAGAGTTGGTTGGATGAAAAATGGACTCTTGAATGAAAGAGAATGCCAAATTTCTCAGATGCTGAGAAGCCTATTGATGTGATGTGTTTATGCCAGGAAAGACTGGAGATAAACAAGATAACAATATCTGATCTTGGTGATTTGTGTATTACTGAGGGTAAGAGTAGGTGAGCTGAGATCTTTTGCAAGATAAAAGACAAGACTGTGTTTTGGTGGCATTGAACATAAGGTAGGACAGGTATTAGCTCTAGAGCACAATGTTTGAGAACAATTGGAGAGATATCATCAGCACCAGAAGACTTTTTAGTATCCAAGTTATTTAGTAGATTTCTGATGAATTTTTGTTGAAAAACTATAGGCATATGGAGCTTAGATTTTGGTATGTAGGAGGTAATTTCCCTTGGTCATCTCTGCAGGAGTTAGAGGAAAAGAGTGACCAAGAGGTCAGCTTTATCTTTAGGTGAAGTAATAGTGATGCCATCAGGATGAGAGAGAGAGAGAGGTTGAAGTGCAGGAGAGCAAAATTGCATCCAGTGGCCTTAGCAGGGGACCAGGAGAAAAATTTTCTGTTGTTGACCTTTATGGAATCAAATTTGTATCTGATGATGATGGTTGATTTGCATATGTTGCATGCTTTGGCATAGGCAGAGCATAAAGCTGGAGTTCTTGATATGAGCCACGTGCGGTAAGCGGACTTTTTTTTTCATACATTTTCAGTTGAACTAGGGGGGGTTGAAAAGTGAATGAGGATTATGAGCTGAATGGTGGAACGAAGGTCTTCATGCCTGTGAAAATAATTCTGACTTGTTCACAGCAGGTGTTAGGATGGTAGACTTCTATGAATCAGGTGAATAGAAGTAATAGACCAAGGAGAGGAGTACATATTACAGAGGTCATCCCATGTAGCATTTGTACATATCTTTCATGCAGTATGCTTTTCTTTAGATTGGCTCTTGATTTGATTACTTAAGTAGTTTTTGAAGTTTCATATCACTTCACTATGGTAAGTGATATGAGAATAATTTTTTATACACTGCTTAGAAAGAAGTCAACAAACACCCCCATGGGCAAGGTGCATTGTGCCATGTAATGAGGCATGTATTTGTAGCCAGTATATGTTGAAGGAATATGATGCTTCCAAGTCAGTGCAATGTGTCCATGTGAAATGTGAGAAGTGAACTGACAGAGTTTGAAAGAGGCATTGTCCTAGGATGCCATGCTGCAAGCCTAACTGTTTGGCAAATTGTTGACAAATTGGACCATCTCAGGTCAACAATCATTGATAGCATAATGAAATGGAAGTACAGGGAGTCAACTGCAGTGGACAACCCATCACACTTGCTGAATGTGATCATAGGATACTACAAAGGATGCGTAAAATCTGCCATTCTTCAGCTGACATGCTGAATGCGGACTTTTGGGCATTGACAGGAACATGAATCTGCATAAAAACATTCAGACCTGAGGCTCAAGCATGGGTTTCCATGGTAGGACTGCAATATGCAAGTCCCACATTACCCAAACCAACATGCTACACCCTCTACCGAGCAGATGGATAGGTGTGGTACAAGCCTGGTGAAGTGATATGAGAATAATTTTTTATACACTGCTTAGAAAGAAGTCAACAAACATCCCCATGGGCAAGGTGCATTGTGCCATGTAATGAGGCATGTATTTGTAGCCAGTATATGTTGAAGGAATATGATGCTTCCAAGTCAGTGCAATATGTCCATGTGAAATGTGAGAAGTGAACTGACAGAGTTTGAAAGAGGCATGTTAGGCCAAACAGTTAGGCCATGCTGCAGGCCTAACTGTTTGGCAAATTGTTGACAAATTGGACCATCTCCTCAACTATGAAATTCGGAGGTGGCAGTACCCTCTTTTTGTCTCTCAGAGGATGGTCCTCTTTTTCTTGGTTTGGCCTCAGACTCTTGTTTTTGGTGCCACGAACATTGAACTCTGAGAGGTATCTGACATTCTGGACAATGTGATGCCTCCTACTTTGTGACGTTTCTACAGAACTGACGATTGTCTCTTTCAGCAAGACAGTGCACCGTGTCATTAGGTTGCTGCTGTAACTGTGTGTTTGCGGACATGAACATCACCATAATTAACTGGCCTTCACAGAGCCCTGATCTCAACCCTATTGAACTGAAGCGGCTGGTGAAGTCAAGGGACATCTGTCCCACAACAGTTCAGGATCTCATTACATGCTTGCGTGAAGAATAATCCCAAATTCCCATTAATCACTATCATACATTTGTGGAAAGTATTTCCCATAGAATTGCTGCAGTCATCACCATGAAAGGAGTTCCTGTGTTTTATTAAGTTTGGTGCCATGATTGTTTGTTCCTCACACTGGTGTGCTAACTTCTTTCTAAGCAGTGTATATATTCATGTATATTCTCTCTGTTTCTCCTTCTTCATTTGTGCACTTAATCATTGATGTTTTTTTATCTTCCTATTTATGTTATTCATGACCTTAGGCATGATTTTCCACATAAGCCATTAGGCAGTGATGGTAGGAACACCATGCCTAAGCAGCTCCCTTTTTTTTCCCTCTAGCATCCAGAACAGCAACTTGTAATGGCATGGACTCCACAAGGTGCTAGTAAGTGCATACTTGATCATATCTTACAATTGCTCAACTGGCATAGGATTAAAATGGTTCTGGGTGTTGTAGATTCTTCTTCTTTTGCTATGCCTTATCCCGTGTTAGATGGGGTCGCCTTTCCCATCGTTAATCTTCTTCTTCCAGATTCTCCAGTCCAGGGCATCTTCCCGACTCCATCCTTTTTCCTTAAGATCCTCTGCCACCTTATCACTCCATCTGAGTTTGGGCCTGCCTCTTTTCCTCCTTCCCTCCACCTCCACACGCTCCACTCGTTTACCAACATACTCCTCACTCCTTCTCTCTACACGACCGAACCACCTCAGCCTACTTTCTTGTACCTTCTTACTGATCAGGCCCACCTTGATTGTCCCTCTGATGTATTCATTCCTTATCCTATCCTTCTTTGTCACACCACTCATCCATCTCAACATCCTCATCCCCGCCACCTCTATCTTCCTCTCCTGTGCCTTTGTTATAGGCCACGTCTCCGTGCCATGGACCATCTTATACAGCTTTCCTTTCATCTTACAACTCGCTCTCTTGTCGCACAGGACCCCGCTCATCTTCCTCCAGTTCATCCAGCTGCATGTTATTCGGTGCTGTATTTCCTCATCCAGGTCACCATTCCTCTCGATGACCGACCCAAGATACCTGAATTTCTTCACTGAAGTTAACCTTTCACCCTGGAGTCGTATGACCATATCCTCTTCACTCCCCGTTGACATATATTCGGTCTTTACCCGATTAATTTTCATGCCTCTCTCCTCCAATACCTTTCTCCACTCTCCAGGGTCTTTCAAGCTTCTCTTGGGATGATTCGCAGAGAACAATATCATCGGCAAACATCATGCTCCCTGGCGCCTCTTTCTTGATGTCCTCCACTCCATGACCAGATCAAAGATGTAGGGGCTCAGAGTTGATCCCTGATGGAGCCCTACAACAATGGGGAATCCCTCTGTCATGCCAACACTAGACCTGACTTGAGTTTTCGTTCCCTCATACATCTCCTTCACCAACCTCACATACTTTTCCGACACCCCTCCTTCTTCCTCATACCCCTCTATACCTCCTCTCTGGCTACTCTGTCGTATGCCTTTTCCAGGTCTATAAACACCACATGTAGCTCTGCCTGCATCTCCCTATATTTTTCCATCAATCGCCTTAGCGCAAATATTGCATCCGTTGTCCCTCTTCCTAGCATAAATCCAAACTGCTCCTCACCAATTTTTGTGAGGAGCAGTTTGGATTACATTTTGTGTTGTAGATTACTAAAAAAAAAAAAAAAAATTAAATGCATATTTTTATTTTCTTTGTTGTTAAATTAATGAATAACGTTAAATTGCAAGGCAGCTTGTCTTATTTAAATTAGATATGTTGACTACCAATAAAATCTTTTTTTTTTTATATGAACAAAAGGTAATATATAGTAAAGAATCTTAAATGATAGGTTTTGTTTTTAGGGTAATGGTATCAATGCTACTGACATAAAGAAGTTAGAAGATGCTGGATTTCATACAGTGGAAGCTGTTGCATTTGCCCCAAAGAAACAGCTTTTGTCAATTAAAGGTATTAGTGAAGCAAAGGCTGATAAAATTTTGGTATGTCAGTTTTTTTCATAGTGAAGTACCAGTTTAATATATCTCAAAGAATTAACTTTTACATGTTCTTTAATATGAAATTGCCTTTTTTTCTCCATTCAGATTGGGAATTTAAGTGGCTAAGGAAATGTTGAGGACTTAAGTCATGTGGCTAATAATGTACATATCATCAGCCTCTTTGAACTGAACAATAAGTTGAATTAGAGACATTTACTTGCTCAAAGATTTTGAAAAAGAATATCATGAAAGAGTTTTTGTAACTGTCCTGTTGACAGGGACATTTGTAAAGAGGAAACAGACATGTCAGAGCTGAATTAAAGTTGGTTAATAATGAAGTTTTGGATTTTTTTCCGTTGAAATGTGTGCTTGTGATATAAAGAACTAATTCCTTGAGTGTTGCTGCTAATTTCTAGCTTATTTCATTAGTCTATCTGCATTTGTTGAAAATGGATCTGAGTGACAAGTTATTTAATTTGGACCCTGAAATTAACAAAACGAATGTGATATGACTGAGTGTTTTTAGACATCCATCTTGTTGCTTTTTTACTTCTTTTTCTTTGTTTTAATACATTGCTATTAAGACTAGCCCCTATATTTAATTTGAGATGCACTAGACAATGATTCAACTGAATAAACAAATACAGAATAATAATTATTATTATTATCATTAAGAATGACCTCCAGGAGTCAGGAACTCATCAAGGGAGGCCATATCAGCTGTCATACCTGTTTTTGAATTCATTCATGCTACTTGCACGCACATACAACATCCAACAGAAATCCATTCCAATCATGCACCACTCTGATAGAAATCTAGCCCTCACCCACTTTTTGACAGCATTCATTCTCAACTTCCAAGGATCCTTTTCCCCACCCTCCATTAAATGAAAAATTCCATTTACCGAATTCTATATAACCCTTTCAGAAGTTTGTATCTCTCAATCATATCACCCCTCTTTCTCTTGTTTGCTAGTGTCTGCAGCCTGCAACTTCTCAATCTGTCTTCATAATCAGTATTCTGCAATCTTGATATCATTTTTGACACTCTCTTTTGAACTTTCTCTCTCTCTCTCTCTCTCCACTGAATCAGAATCACTCCAGAAACCAGGAGACCAGATCTGCATGCAGTAGTCCAAGTGAGGCCTTGTAAAGAGACAATGACTTCCTTATCTTTACATATCAAGGTTCATTTCAGCATCACAATTATTCTGTGTTGTATATTCAATTTTTGCTATATGACCCTTGAATTTCAACTTCCTGTCTACTACAACTCAAAGGTCTCTATCCTGATCAGTTTCTTCTAGTATAATCCCACCAATATAATAAGATATTGGATATCTAATCACACCAAAGTGCATGACCTTACAATTTATTAACATTGAACCTGATAACCATATTCACATCCCCATAATTCCAGCCTATTCAAATCATTCTGCAGTATTGCATATCAACAGATTACCCTTCCTATCTTTGCATAATCAGCAAATAGTTGTATGTCACCTGTCAAATCCATCCCACTGTCATTAATGTATAGATTGAATAAATGGACCAACTACTCATTCTTGAGGCACACCACTGGTTACTTTGATTCTTGCAGATTCACATCCCCCATACAGGACTTCTTGATATTCGTTAGTCAGTCATCCTCATATCCATGCCAATAGTCTATAATCCAATCCCATATTCTCCAATTTATGCAACAATCTTACATGCTGTATTCTGTCAAAAGCCTTTGCAAAATCTAAAAGTATCATGGTGTATCCATTCCCTTTGTCTAACTCAGTGGAAACATTATTATAGAATGTGAACAAGTTGCTAAAACATAACCTTCCCTTAGTAAACCCATGCTATTCATTGCAAAGTAGAGATTCTCTCTCAACTCATATCTGAAGCCCTAACCAACTTTTCCAAAATCTTCACTACCACTCCTAAGATATTCATGGTGGTTCAATGTGAAATCCCATTGCACCACCCTTGTACAATGGTGCTTACCACACTTGTGAAATCTTCCCTGTTCTGAGACTCAAATTATATAACCTGGTCAAAGGAATAGCTAGTTCAGCTGAACACTCTTTTAGCATCGATGCTATATCCCATCAGTTCCTATTGCAGAATTCTTATTTAGTTGTGCAACAACTCTAGTATTTCCTCTTCATACGCGAGTTTCCTCATACACTGAAGAGGTAGCGGTGAGTTCAATGTTGCATATACCAGGTTGATAGCTTTTCGCAAAACAGCTATTCATTAACCTCCCAAATGGCTAGGACATCTATAGATTTCCTAGCTGAATCTGGATATGATTCAGCCCACCTGTTGAAAGAACATGGATAAGAAGTGCAATTTGGCCGTGATGTCATTTAGAAGGTGTGATACACCCTCACACTGAAGAGAACACTTAATGAGATTATGGAGAATAACATGGAATTCTTTAATCATATCACTAAATATTTTTCTATATATAGTAATCTACTGTTCTTTGCACTTTCATTTTCTTGGTGTCCCTGTATATTTGGTCATTACAAAATGAAATGAACAGTTATGATTTAAATTTATATGCATATATTATCTGCATAATTCAGATGTTATGCTCCAATTTTTAAAGGTAAGCGATACTTTTGCTTATATTCTATCATTCAAGATATGTATATGCACATGCATCAAATGTGAAATTTCATTTCTATATTTTTACGATAGAATTGAACTTTATTTCGCCTTTGATAGTTATCCCCCCCCCCAGCTGCATCACTATCACACGCTCAAAAACTGTTATGAAACATAGGTACAGTTTTTATTTAATTCGTTATTTTTCTCTAGTAATTGTTCCACGTAACTTTAATTTTTTTGATACAGAAACTAGGTGGTGATTATTATAAATTAGCAAATTATAAATCAGAAAATATACATATTATTTTCTGATTATTATAAATCAGGAAATTATGTGTTATTGGATAATAGGGGAAATTAATATTTAAAATCACTGTCATCCTACAAATGCAATATCAAAATAAAGAAAGATGGAAAAACCAAACAAGAAACTTCTGTCTGTAAAATATTCAGATATTGCTTGAGGCTCTTTAGTGTGCTGCCTTCTGGGCATGTTCTATTGTTCTCTTTCTCAGTGGGGGTTAGTAATCTCCATTAGCTTACAGTTTATTACTGGGCACAAAGGAATATTAGTAAGTATATCCTAGACACAATTCATTTACGAGATGGCAAGCAGCAGTAGCAGTAACATTGAGGGTAAGAAATGGAAACTTCGTGAGATGCAGAAAAGTTGGAGCCTTTTCCTTTCGAGCATCTCTTGTTCTACTGATGAGGAGAGAAATCTTTCTAGCTCTGAAGATAGCGATCCTGCCTGTATTTTAGATATGTCTTCATGCAGAAAATGGGTGATCGCCACTGAACGTACACCAGTTCATCTTAAAGGCGAATTTTTTAAGTTGTTTTTATAAACAGAATGATATATTGTTCTTTCGAAATGTCTAATAGTATATTTTCGAAGGAATAAAATATAAGAGGAACTGGAATACTCTTTCCAGTTCCTCTTGAAGACGAATTTTTAAGTTATTTTTATAACACACAGAATGACATATTATTCCTTCGAAGTGGCTTATAGTACATTTTCGAAGGAATAAAATAAAAATAGGGGTAATCATTGGTAGTATCTCATGCCTTCTCTGTGCAAACTTTTTTCATGTCAACAACTGCAAGACTGGTATCAATACCACGTTATTACTATATGTAGGGAAATTAACATCAGAGATGAGACTAAATATGTTTTTTCAAGCCTCCAGCAAACTGAGTTATGGCCTTGCAGTGTGCTTTACTGCAGAACCAAATCATAATTATATCAGATGTTATAATGGTAAAAATAGTAAGAAAAAAATCATAAGCACTTTCTTTTCAAAACACAAAGAAAGAACATTGTAAATTCAAGAAATGAAAAAGAAAGCACTCCATAATTTTTTTCTGTTATCTGATTTTTTTTCTCTTGTAGTACAAAGAAGAAATCACTGCATATAACATGGGAGATTGTAAGAGGGCAAAAATCTATAAATTTTTGTCCTCTTACAATCTATAAAATCTATACATTATAACTAATGGAGAAATTGTTGTGTCATCCTATCTTGCTGACTGATCCATTTATGTTGGTTAGTTGAACTTATCCTTACTTCTTTAAATTCCATTTTTTTTTTTTTGTCAGATGTTGATTGATATTGATCCGAATATAAAGAAATTTATATTATTCTGTGCCACCGTATATTCAGATTAGTCTATATAATATAGAGGAATCAATCATCAACTAACGTTTGCAATCTCACTTTTCTACAGGCTGAGGTTAATATTATCATTTAAGGCTCCTGGTAGGTCCGATAAATTTTTATGAGCGTTGCAGATGAAAGAAAATCAGACAAACATCAAATTGAATTCAATAAAACAAAACATTTAATGCAAGGTTATATAACATGTATATCTAAGTATAACTTTCTAAACAAGATAATGCAATTGAACAAATCCAAAATATCTCTGAGATACAGGTAGCTATTCAGTTAGGTCTTAAGATTAAGGCTACAAATCTTAGATCTTATTATTCAAGGCATAAGTACTTCTATCACAACTAGTCTCTATTCTGTGAGACAAATCATAACATCTACACATCGATTTAGTTCTAGTGCTTAGAATAGATACAATGCATTAAGTATCAAACTTTCAACTCTCAGTTCTCTATATTCTGCCAATTAATAGAAAATAGTTCAAAGTTCCAGAATTCCAATAAATATTTTTATAGTTGCGGTTCTCTAATTCACTTCTAGTCTATAAACACTTAATTGAATCACAAGGCAGTTATCAATTCAAGGGGGAAACACTTTAGTGCTTCATTCTTTCGACTATTTATAGTTAAAGGCCATAGCTAGAGTTAAGATATATTAGGCGGAACTAATTTTCATTTACTTCACACTGGATGTAAAAAGGAAAAGTCTTGCCGGGTTACGACTTCAGCACATTGAATTCACTTAGGCACATTTTAAAATTCCTGTTAACTAATTTTCGTGAGGTAACACAATTCAAAAAATCTTCACTATGTTAACTGAAATATTAAACACTGAGCTACATAAGTCTTGACACATTAGATTTACATCATATACTAATTCCTTATCTTCCACTATGTATTGACTTCAGCTCTGCAACTTTCTTCCTCTAATCATTAGGAATCTATCATAATATCAAAATTCCATAGAGGTAGTTTTTAATGTCTATTTATTCCAGGTCCTTTCTTTGTCGATTTTTTTTCATATCTCAACTCACCCTGTGTTACACACGACCAGTCTCTTCGCTGTCCCTAAGCTTTCTCCCCTGTTTACTTTCGTTTTCCAATTAACTGCATTTATTCTTCCTGCCAAAATCCGGTTCTAGCTAGTTCAGCTTACATCTACAGGCTTCTCTCCATATCATAGCTATTCACGGGCTAACTAAAAGCAACCCCGTTTCTCCTTTACTAGCCAATCAAATTCAATCAGAAGGATTACATAAAATCATATCAGCAGAATTCCACATATTTACAATCTTTTTTTTAGAAATAATAAATAAAGATATAATCCGTAATTCACATAAAATACATTTAAATATGATAAATACAAATTCTTATAATATATATGCACAACTTCTTATAATATTAATACAGGAATAAATAAAATAAATTGAATGACATTTTAATACAGAGTCCTTTCAGTACTAATACATATTCTAGATTAAATAATTAAACAATAATAAACAAACTCAAAGTAATTATATGAATAATAATTTACGAGCAAGAGATTAACATCAAATAATATTTACAAGTGTTGGTTAAGTTATGGTAGATTATGTTAAATGTGAATGAAGTATTATAATTCTCAAATATCTTCATTCACAATTTAACAAAATCATGTCAGAAAAAATGATTCATGTAATTTGAGATGCCTGACTGTACTGTTTCCAGTTCATCTTGAAGGGAAATTTTTGTGTTCTTTTTATAACACAGAATGATATTTTTGAAGGAATAAAATATAAGAGGAACTAGAATACTCTTTCCAGTTCCTCTTGAACTGGAAAGAGTATTCCAGGTAAACTATTTCACCAAAAAAATAAAATTAATAAATAAAATATATAAATAATAACATGAACGTTTTCACCTTGCCAGCACTCAACATTGATGTGATATGTGTTCCAAATTTCTTGTTTGGGATATATATATATATATATATATATATTACAAAGTTTTGTAATAAAAGGTTCTGCTACAATGAAGTTCAACAGAATCAACAATATTATTTCAAAAGATATATTTCAGTGACTACACCACATTTTTTATTATTCAGTTATACAACATACTGAAATAATAGTTCCCGACAAGTTTCGTAAATCGTAGGATTTACATCTTCAGGGGTAAATAGTATAACTTAAAATTTAAACAAGAGAAATTGATAAATACAAATCATAACCGTCTGGCTATTCATAAACTCAAATAACAGAATGCAGATATAAAATGTTATTGACGTTGAACAATACTGGACGATGTCACGTGTTCTTGTTCTCATTCATACAGTCCGAGCTCAGATTGAGATAGATTTTTTATTAGAGCTGATCACACTTGATGGAGAATTAAACCTTGATTTTTATTGCATTGAGTTGGTTTTTCAGCATATTAGCAGGTTCCTTAAATTTTCTTGTGTAGCAGTTGTTTTCTATGTATGACATCGTCATTTTTTTGCCAGAGTACATTGTGTCCAGTGGAAGTGGTATGGAAAGCAAGACCTGTTTTTTTGTTCTCTTTTGTATTGTACCTCTTTTTGGTGTTCAGCCATGCATGTTTCTCCAGATCTTCCTGTCTGTCCTACGTAGCAAATCCCACAAGAGCAATGGATTTTGTAGACTCCTAGTTTTTTAAGAGGATGATGAGGTGGTTTTGCTGGATGTACGTAGGACAGACAGAAAAATCTGGAGAAATACACATGGCTGAACACCAAAATTTTCCACATTTCAAAAACTTGAAATGTGGAAAAGCACTTGGACAGTTTTTTCTACCTCAAGTATCGATATGCACTCCTCTTTGCATTCCTTTTGAACATTATCTAGTATATGGCTCTGTCATTGCTTGGTTAGTTTGTCTTTCAAAGTAATTACTCTTCAGTTTTCATTTCACCTTTATCATCTTTGATTCCTTTTATAGTACTCTTTCCTCCATTTCTAAGCTTCTTCAATAGACTCCAGAACATTGTCACCTTCCTGATATTTATTTTCTATACTCTTACCAAAGTCATCCCATTACTTTTATTTAGCTACTTTTACACATAGCTTAGCTCGCTTACATTTTTCTCTGTATTCTTTTAGGGTATCTGCTGACTTATTTGCTGGACACTTTTGGTATGCTTTCTTCTTTTCCAGGACTACTTCTTTAAGTTCTTGTGTCCATCATGGTGTTCTTATTTCTCTCTCCTTGCAGACAATTTCCCCACATAGCTCCCTAGCTGAATCAGTCAATGTCTTCTTCACAGTTTGCAAATGAGACTCTAAGGTTTGGTTCTTGTTTTCAAAATGCTGCAAATTTTTTTCGATGTCTACAATTTACCTGTAAAAGCTGCTCAACTTTAACTCTTTTTAAAACTTTCTTACATACTGTTTTTTCAACATGATATCCATTTTTATCCTGCTTAGTACTAAGTAATGGTCACTTCCAATTTCGAATCCCCTGTACACTCTTGTATCCTGAACCAGCCTTATGATACCATTATCAACAATGACGTAGTCAATGATGCTTTTCTTATTTCCTGTGTCTTCTTTCCATGTAAACTTGTACACATCTTTATATTGAAACGTTGTGATAGTAATGGCTAGTCTGTGTACTGAGCAGAAGTACAGTAAATACTTATCATTATTATTATCTTTGCCCTTTTCTCCAAATTTTCCCAAAATGTTCCTATATGCCTGGTGAGATTCATTTCCTACTCTGCTGTTCATGTCTCCAACAAGAACCACGTTTTCCATTCTCTTTATGTCAGCTGCTTGTTCTAATAACTCAAAAAAAATTCCTACACTTCTTCCTTAGAAGAACCTTCTCTAGGACCACAGTCAGAAATAAGTTTCATTGTCTATTTCCATTTTTTGAAGTTTTCCCACATAACTCTATTTGAAACTGTTTTCCAATTAAGAAATTCATCTTCATGTTTAGTGTTCAATGCTATTGCTACTCCTTCCTTTTCTTGATCATTATTGCCTGAAAATAGCATCCTATACTTATTATTTAGTAATATCTCACCTGTTTTTGTCTTCTATGTCTTTGTAAATGTCAATTATGTCCACATGCTTCTTTTCCATTTCTTCTGCAAGTTTGATTTCTTTTCCATATTCCTTATATTGATGGTTCCTATCTTCATTTCTTCTGATATTAGGTTTATTTTTCTTCTTCTTCTTCTTCTTCTATATGAGTTGGAATTTGTTCCAGTAGTTGACTTTCCATTGTTCACCCTGGTTCCCTGATGAAAATAGCAGGAGCCTTGTTTAACCAGGCAATGCCCCAGCTGGCATGAAATTTCATCATGTTGTACCATAATATGCATTTGTGGTTTAAGCCATTAAAAAATACAATTTGGTTGCACAAGTCCTAAATTGCCAGCCCATCCTTGTTCATTCAGTACCCAGTATATACCTACTAAAGGACACACCACATGAAAGATCTGAGATGTAGATGTAGAAAAACTGGGCTTCAGCAGCATTCTGGTATATTAATTTCTTTGATTGCTTTAATATGCTATATCATAAGTGATATAAAAAGATGTCTGTGGTTAATACATAATTTTTGTATAAAGGCTAAGTATAAGGATATGTTATCATTTTTAGTGATTGACATTTGAAAAATCAGTATCAGAAGTAGGATGTAGGATCGTCAAAATATTCTTCATGAAGTTCTATGTTGAATATAACTTAAGTCCACTGTATTGTGTGTTTTATAGAGACATGTTCATTGAATATTATATCTTCGTATAAATTGTTTTTTTTTTTCTTTTTTTTTTTTTTCCTTTCTGAATTTTGACAGCAAGATTTAAAGTTTTTAAGAAATATGTATAAATAATGGACTATTTTTCTAGCTAGAAGCTATGAAGTTGGTGCCAATGGGATTCACAACTGCAACCGAATTTCACCAGAAGCGATCTGAAATAATACAAGTAACGACTGGTTCAAAAGAACTCGACAAATTATTGGGAGGTATGCTAATAAAATTGTCAAATTTTTATTAAACAGTTATGCAAGACATCTTACCCTTGTTTTCAATATAAGAATAATTTAAACTATTTAAATTATTAGATGGGGTGCTTAAGGGTCAAAGCTGTATAACTGAGAGGAGACCTCCACATAGCCTTTAAAGGAATGCGGAGAACCGACCAGGGCTTCTGACCTAATGTCCAATCCTCACCTTCTCGTGGTGCACCCTGTTGGGTATCTACTTTGATACTGAACGAACGAGGATGGGCTGGCAATTTGGGATTTAGCCGACCAAATTGTATTCTTATTGATTAAACCAAAATAAAAAATGATGGCACAACATGACAAAATTTCATGCCGGCTGGGGCGTCGCCTGGTTAAACAAGGCCCCCGTTGTTTTCGCCAGGGAACCAGGGCGAACAGCGAAAAGTCAGCTACTGGAACAAATCTGAAAATACACCCCAACTCAACATTACCAGAGTTAAAGATTGGTACTATCAACATAAGAAGCCTGAATGGCAAAGAAATGGAGCTAGCTGAGGAATTAGATAAGTACCAGATCGACATAATAGGGGTGACTGAAACAAAAAAGACCAAAACTGGTGAGATCTTTCTGAGCAATAAATACGAAATGTTATTTTCAGGCAATGACAATCAAGGAAAAGAAGGAGTAGCCATAGTATTCAACACAAAATACGAGGCTAATCTTCTTGAATGGCAGTCAGTCTCAAGTAGAGTAATGTGGGCAAATATGAGAATGGGGAACTGGACAATGAGACTTATTTGTGCCTATGGTCCCACAGAAGGTTCTACTAAGGTAGAAGTGGAGGAATTTTTTGAGGCTTTAGAAAAAGCAACTGACACAATGAAAAAGGAAAAGTTGGTCCTTGTTGGGAATCTAAATAGCAGAGTAGGAAATGATTGTGAGACATACAAAAATATTTTGGGAAAATTTGGAGAAAAGAGCAAAGCTAATAATAATGGCAAATATCTGTTGGATTTCTGCTCAGGACATGGACTGATTGTTACTAACACCATGTTCCAACATAAAAATGTGCACAAATTCACATGGAGAGAAGAGGCTAGGAGTAAGAAAAGTCTCATTGACTATGTTATTGTTGATAGTGATGTTTTCTCCCTGGTGCAGGACACCAGAGTGTACATAGGATTTGAAATTGGAAGTGATCACTATTTCGTCTTGAGCAGGATAAAATTGAATTTCATGTTGAAAAGAATAACATGTAAGAAAGTTTTAAAGCGAATAAAAGTTGAGCAGCTCTCAGATGTGAACTGTAGACTAAAATACAGAAAGATTATTGAAAAGAAAATGAAAGAGTTTGAGAACAGGAATCAAACCTTGGAGATTCAGTGGCAAAACCTGAAGAAAACATTGATTGATTCTGCCAGAGAGGCATGTGGTGAGGTTGTGTGCAAGGATAAAAAAATCAGAACTCCCTGGTAGACACAGGAAGTTAAAGAGGCAGTGAAGGAAAAGAAGAAAGCATATCAAAAGTTCCTGGCAAATAAGTCAGCTTTTACTCTTACAGAATACAGAGACAAATGTAAGAAAGCTAAACAGTGTGTAAAACTAGCTAAGTAAAAGTCATGGGAGGACTTTGGCAAGAATATAGAAAATAAATATCAAGAAGGTGGCAAAATATTCTGGAGGTTGTTGAAGAAGTTTAGGAATGGAAGAAAGAGTGCTGTAAAAGGAGTTAGAGATGATGAAGGTGACATGAAAACAGGAGAAAAGGATATCCTTGAAGTATGGAGTAATTACTTTGAAAAACTGCTAAATGAAACAAGCAGTGATGACAGCACAGTGATAAAAAAACACTGACCAGGCATGCAGTCAGGAATACATATCCATACTTGAAGTAGAAAAAGCCATCAAAGGCTTGAAATGTGGAAAGGCAGCAGGAGTAGATGATATTCGACCAGAAATGCTGAAGTATGGTGGTATAAAAGTCTTACAGTGGCTGCACTGCATAGTTCAGAAAGCCTGGACAGAGGGACGAATTCCCGATGATTGGAGTAGAGCTCTCATATTACCCATATATAAAAAGGGAAATAAAACTGAATGTGAGAATTACAGAGGTATTTCCCTACTGAGTGTTGGCAAGATCTGTGCAAGTATACTTGAGAAACGGTTGAGAAGAATTGTGGAAGAAAAGCTTGGTGAAGAACAAGCTGGATTCAGGCCAAATAAAGGCTGTCAGGATCAGATCTTCACTTTACGACAAATAGTCGAGAAAGCATGGGAATACAGCAAAGATCTGTATTTAAGTTTTGTCAATTTGGAAAAGGCATATGACAAGGTGCCAAGAGAGAAGCTATTCAATATGCTGCAGTTATATGGTGTCAATGGGGCATTATATCAAGCAATACTTAGTCTTTATTTGAGTTGTAAGTCAGCAGTTAGAATTGAAGGAAGTACAGGAAGATGGTTTAATGTTAAATCTGGTGTGAGACAAGGATGTACATTATCCCCTCTGTTATTCATTATCTATATGGATCACATTATGAAGGAATGTGGTATTAAACCTGATATCAAAATTGGAGATGGATGTTAATGTCAGCTCTTTGCTTTATGCGGATGATGTTATACTTCTAAATAAATCCGCTACAAGTCTGCAAGATTCTCTGACTAAATTGAATAGCTGTTGTAACAGATATGGTATGAAGGTCAGCAATAAAAAGACAAAGACAGTGAAAATAGGCAGAATCATTGAAAATGTCAACTGTGTTGTGAATTGAGAACCTGTGGAACAAGTAAAACATTTCAGCTACTTAGGCACGATTTTTACTGAAGATGGTAAATTAAATGTAGAAATGGACAATAGAATCAGCAAAGCTGGTATGGTGGGAAGTCAATTGAATAAATTCATATGGAATAAGAAAGAAATTAGTCGGAACACTAAATTAGCTGTATACAAGATAGTGTTCAAACCAATTTTAACTTATGGATCTGAGAGCTGGGTCAGAAGTAAAACACTTGACCAAAGACTAGAGACCGCAGATATGAGAGTCCTGAGAAAGATTAGAGGCGTGAACAGATGGCATCAATGGCAATATCATATTAAAAATGAGGATATTAGGAAAGAACTTGACATTGTCAGCATCCAGGAATGCGTTAGCAGAGCTAATCTCAGGTGGTATGGTCACTTAAATAGAATGGGAGAGGAAAGATTAGCAAAACAAGTGTTCTCTGCCAGGTTGGCAGGAAAACGACCCAGAGGAAGACCAAGATATAGGTGGATTGATACGGTACAAAGTGCCTTAGACGATAGAAATATAAGATCTGATAATGTTGGAGTCTTGACAAGTAACAGACTGATTTGGAGGAAAATTGTAGATAGGAAGTTAGTAATGATGTAATTTTTTCATGTAGTACTGTCATATCCTGTACACCCCGGGGGCCTTGTACCCCTTGTTTAACCGGGGTACAAGGCCCCCGGTTAAACAAGGGGGGCTTGTTTAACCGGGCGATGCCCCAACTGGCATGAAATTTTGTCATGTTGTACCATCATTTTTTTATTTTGGTTTAACCAATAAGAATACAATTTGGTCGGCTAAATCCCAAATTGCTAGCCCATCCTCGTTGGTTCAGTATCCAAGTAGATACCCAACAGGGTGCACCACGAGAAGGTGAGGATTAGACATTAGGTCAGAAGCCGTGGTTGGTTCTCCGCATTCCTTTAAAGGCTATGTGGAGCTTTGACCCTTAAGCACCGCAGATAAAAACTCTTAACTATTTATTTTGAATAAAAACCTTTTAAATGTCACTGTATTTTGTACAGTAACATTTAAAACTGCTTTCTTTAGTGGACTTCATAAACAGAAAAGCAGAACATTGTAACGATGGCTGGAGAGTGAGGGAGAAGCCTGGGGTGAGGATCTCATTAAAGTTACATTAGAATTTTTTTTTCATAATAAATTGTGCAGAATTGCTTCTTATATTAAGGAAATGCATACATTAACTATAATTTTTTAAATTAAAAAAAAATCAATAACCATGCCAAAGAAGTAATTACTATTGCATCCATACATTGGATGGGAAGTGGTTATTGCTTATATGAACACTTCCATAACCTGTTTACATCTTGCTGTTCTGATTTGCTTGGCAACTTACACAATATTGCTAAAGAAAAATTGGTCTTTGTTAGAAATGTAAACAACATAGTAGGAAATCAGTACCAGACAATGAAATGTTTTGAGAAAAGGGAAAGTTGATGGCTTTCTGTTCAGTATATGGACTAGTCATTTTTAATACCATGTTCCAACATCAAGATGTGCCCAGTTTCACATGGAGAGAAGACAAAAGTCTCATCGATCATTTAATTGTGGGTAGTTACTTCTTCATGTATGTTTTAGGACATGAGTATACAGGGAATTTGAAATGGGAAGCAATTGTATTTAGTTTTGAATGAGATAAAATTAAACATATGTATAAAAAAACGTGTATAAAAAAAAAGTTTTAAAAAGCATCAAAATGGGGCTGTTTTCAGAGTTGAACTGTAGATTCAAATATACACATATAAGTCAAGAAATAAACGAGTTAGTAAATAGGAACCAAACCTTGGAGACTCAGAAAGGTATATGGTAAAGTTGCCTGCAAAGATTTAAAAAAAAAAAAGAACTGCATGGTGGTCTTGGGAAGTTAGAGGCAATCATGGAAAAGAAAAAAAATGTATCAAACGTTCCTAGCAAATAAATCAGCATGTGCTCTGAGGGAAATACAATAAACTAGAATGTGAAGTAAACTGTAACAGTATATGAAAATGTTGAATTGGTGAACTTTATCCAGTAGATAAGCAAAAGCATTTACAAGTATTGCAGAAGATTGTTCAGAAATACACTACATTATTTCTTTGACAATCAAAACTATACAACACTTTTTGCTACACATGAGGTGTCTTTCATATCATGTAGTACATAGTTATTAAATTTTTAATTTTAATTTTTTTTTGGATTTTAAATTTAAACAAAATGTAAAGTGAAATTAATTGTATTTGATATACTAGCTGAAATTTCCTTAATAATTTGAATTTAATGGCATATAACAAACATAATGCAGTTGCATAATGCTTTTTTTAGCTCTACAACCCTTTAATAGATTTTGGCTTGCTTCACAATATTTTTCCATTCTACTCTATTAGTACAGTACTTTTTCCATTTCTTAACTTTAAGAATGCCAAGGTCTTTCTCAACCTGATCTAACCATCGCTTTTTAGGTCTTCTTCTTCTCTGTCCAATTATTTTCCATTTAATTGGAAATTATATATAATTTCCAGTTAAATGGAAAAATATTTTTTAAGTCCTCTCTCTTCCATCCTTTTCCATCTTCCATTCTTCATGCTATTCTTTGTGTCTTAATCTAACAATATCTTCTCCATTAATTGAAAGGGAGATGGTAAATCCCGTTTTAGTTTATAGCTGGGTCCGAAACTCGGATCGAAATCCATCGAAGTCCATAGAGTTTCATGCAGAAAAAACTATCGGCGGGCCCAAGTGTAAATGATCACTTGGGTAGTACAACACCAGGGCAACTACATGCAAAGGTGGAGCAAGCTCCGTCACTAACTTTAATATTCTCTCATAATGTAAAACCCAGCTCCTAAGAGATGTATATATATTGTTATACATTATGAGAAGAGGTCACTATCCAGACCGGTTTCAACCTTTTTTGAGGTCTCATCAGTGAGTAGGTAGACCTGGAATATCAAGGTTTTTAAGTGAACATGAACTTGCATACCTCTACTATCGAATTGCTGAAGTGGTGCACTCCTATATAGTTAATTATTGTTAATTACTAAGAAAATAAGCCGAAAGGCTATTTTACCGCTGAATTTGTTAATTGAAAGGGAGATGGTAAATCCCTTTTTATTTTATAGCCGGGTCCGAAACTCAGATCGAAATCTATACAGTTTCGTGCCGAAAAAACTATCGGCGGGCCCAAGTGTAAATGATCACTGCTCCACCTTTGCATGGAGTTGCCCTGGTGTTGTACTACCCAAGTGATCATTTACACTTGTGCCCGCCGATAGTTTTTTCAGCATGAAACTGTATGGATTTCGATCCGAGTTTCGGACCCGGCTATAAAATAAAACGGGATTTACCATCTCCCTTTCAATTAACAAATTCGCCGGTAAAAAAATAGCCTTTCAGCTTATTATCTTAGTAATATCTTCTCCATTTATTAATTCGTTAATTTCACTATTTGTTCTTATTCTCCAATTGTCATCCTTATCTTTAATTGCTCCATAAATTTTTTTCATTATTTTCCTTTCAGAAATCCTTAACCTGTTCTCTTCTTTTTGGGATAGAGTCCATGATTCACATCCATATGTTATTACTGGTGTAATAATTGATTTATAAATTTTTAGTTTATAGTTCTTTAACTTTACTTTAACTTTATGCATGTGATAGCATTTATTTCCAGCTATTTTTCTATATTTATTTCTTCTGTTATGTTATTCGTTATTGTTAATTAGGGATCCTAGATATTTAAACTGATTCAAACTTATAGGCATCTAGACTAGATTTAGTGGCTATTCTATTTCCATTTCTTCCATATTGCATATATTTAGTTTTTTGTTCATTAATTTGTAAACCAACTTCTTTTGGATTTAAATCTAATTCTCTTTAAACTTACTTTCTAAATCCTTTTTTGATACAACTAATTGTTGCAATATCGTCTGCATATGCATAAATCTGTACAGATTTATTATTAATATAGCTTCTTATATTGAGTTTTATATATTCAAGTGTCAAATTAGACAAACTTGCAGACAATGCATCTCCCCGTTTCACTTCGGAACTTATTTCAAATGCTTCTGTTAATTCACCTTGTATTTTGACCCTTGCCTTAGATCCTTCTAGTGTTATTTCAAATGTAGTTGTATTATAATTTTTTTTTTTTAAATTGCTTCTAATTTCAGGTGGAATTGAAACTGGATCAATCACAGAAATTTTTGGAGAATTTAGAACTGGGAAAACACAGTTGTGTCACACATTAGCAGTTACTTGCCAGGTAAGTAAAATTTCCATTGCATTATTAAAAAGGCATTCAGTAAGTATTGATAGGGATTTATTTTTTTGAGTATTCCACTAGTCTTCCTAGTAGCAGGGCTGTTTCTAAACTTTGTCCTAAATTTTAGTATTTCTCAATGATGTAGTTATGTAAACTTGGGTATAGTAAAGACAGATCATAATTAAAGGCCTCAAAATTTATGATACTAAGTTTTAATTACAGTAATACTGCACCTGAAGTACTATAAGCTTGTGTTTGTCACTGTATAGTGACAATTGATGGAGGAGGTAAGCCAACATTAAAAACTCTAGGCAAGTTATAACACTTAGGTAATCTACATTGAAAAACATGGAGAATGTTAACCAGAAGTCATTAAATAGTAAGGAAAAAATTTGTAGCATAGTTTTGAAGTCGACATTGGAAGATGTGGAAGAGCTTGTCCAGTTTCTTTCTGAAGATTTCTTTGAAGAAACAGTCTTCGACAAAGAAGTTGCATCAGATCTGTGTGTAGAGTACAGAAGAATATGCAGTGCAAAATCTAAAGGAAATTCATGAGACACAACTGCAAAGGTGCATTTCTACTGAATGAAATTTTGAAATCTAAACAGGCGAAAATTGATTTCTTATTCTTTTAGAAGTTAATTAGCTTACGCCTTGATACCTTAAGGATATCAATCTATCTCTGCAACAGGCATCCAAAAGTTTTGTACTGCTTGTCACATGCTGACAACATCTAGAGAGTAAGAAAGTTCTTGCTTATTTTCGGAGAGAGAAAGCCAATGTTTCTGATCCTTAACTATGGAAATGACTGAAGAACTTCATTCAACAAAACTGGCTATTACAGGAAATGTCCCTCATCAAAGATGTGGTGCTATTCTTCAAGTATTTATAGCTGGGTTGGGTTTTGTTTGTGAATTAGAAAATGTTGGTCAAAAAAAGTATAATCATTTAAATTTTTTGTTGTAAATTTTCAATTTTTTTTCTTATTAAAATGTAAGTTATGTAATGTTTTATTCAATTCTTTGAGGTTTTAAAAAAAAAAATAAATAAATACTGTTTAAATTTTTTCTTAGTTTTTTTAAGCAACATGTAATTTTGTATATTATTTTTTTTAGAAGACCATCTATATACTGTCTCATTATAATAGTAATATAAAGCAACATTCAAATAATTTTATTTTTAAAAAAATGTTGTTCCCATTTCTTGTTGATTGCAATTTTTTGTCTTAGTAGTGATGATAAACAGGCACCAATTGTTTGTTAACCAAAATGAACTAAGAAAAGAAGTTATGAAACTTGTTAATCATCATCTTAGGTGGCATATTCATATTGAAGGTTTGCAATTATGAATCTATCCATAATACAATGGGGCTAATACTGCACAGGGCTCCCCCCCCCCCAAGAACCAAGTGCGGGGGGAAAAGTCCCCTATGAGGAACCTGTAGATCTATGTGTGTTCATGGGATCAGTTTGCCTGTTCTGAGGGACAAAAAACCAGTTTCCAGGTGAAAAAATTCTCTACCTCTGTATGAGACCGGCTAACTCACCTTTAGTTGAAAGAGACCAGATAAAGGTTCCTCACGTCATGGATAGAAATTGAACCCAGGTCTTTCCGACCAAAGGGTTTTGTCTATACCAACTCATGGAGGCTTAACTTGTTAATACACTAATTAAAATTCAACATCATCTGACAGATTAACCACTCTTAAATCATCCAGCATATTAGATATCAGCAATTCTTGTTATTTACAGCATTTAGATGGTTACTAGCATATGATGCACTGCATAATTGTATGAGACTTCCAAATGTGGAAGTTTGGGAGCCTTTGTTTCTATTTGGGCTGTCTTGAGGGTATAATAATAACTTTGCTGGATTCTTTTGAAAGTCCATAATAGGAGGAGGTTTTCCAAGTAAGGCATCAAGGCAGATGATTAATTTATGTCACGTTATTCTGTGAAAATGTGGTATGTAAGACCAATTTATCCTTCCTTTTGTGTTTGGTATCACATAATTTTTTTTTTTCTTTCCAAAACTTCGTTGTCTGATCAGTGTAGACTTTAGTGTCTCTGTAGCTGAGTTGGTACAAATGAAGCCCTTTGGTCAGAAAGACCTGGGTTCGATTCCCGTTCCATGACATGAGGAACCTTTATCTGGTCTCTTTTGACTAAAGGTGAGTTAGTTGGTCTCATACAGAGGTAGAGAGTTTTTTTCACTTGGAAACCTGAGTTTTTCATCCCTCAGAACAGGCAAACTGGTCCGTGAACACATGGATATACAGTCATAATTATACATACTTAATCCCTCATTAGGAGGGCTTAACCAGTCCTAAGGGATGGTGGTGGAACTGGGAGGAACCCCATACGAATAAATAAAAGTGTAGGCTTTGCCATATGAGCATAAAATCTTGTATACACCAGTATGTTTTGAAATTGAACTCATTAATTAATTACTGATCATTAATTTTAATTCCACTATTCTTATTCTACAGCTGATCTCACCCACTTTTGGACACAGGACACTGATCAAGTTATCATCTTACAACCTCCCTCCTGCGCTTTGTGATTGGATCACTGGTATCCTTGCTGATCGTTTATTGTGTGTCATGGTTAATGGCTTCCTCTTATTAGGTTTCTCTATCACTGCTGGACTACCCCAAGATTCTGCCACAATCTTCCTTCTTTAAATCAGTGATCTTCTCTTTCCCCCTCCCTGACTTAAAATCATATCGACACCTTTGCTAATGGGAGTACTCTTCCTCATTCGAGAAACATTTATCAATTTCCTTATATCTACCCTCAAGGAATGTTCAGGTAACTATAATGGCATCATACAATTCAGTTTACATTATTACCAATCTCATATCAACAATTTTCCTCCAAATTACTCTGTTACTTGTCAGCACTCCAATATTGTCATATCCTACATTTTGTTCTTCTAAGACACTTCTGACTGAATCAATCCACCTAGAGCTTGGTCTTCTTCTGGATCTTTTTTCCTTCTATCTTGGCATCAAACACCTGTTTTGCTAATCTTTCTTCTTCCATTCTGTTTAAGTTACTATACTACATTAGATTAACCCTGCTCACACATTCTTGAATGAATATAATATCAAGTTCCTCCCTAATGTCTTCATTTTTAATGATTCTACAAATGATGTCATCTGTTCAGGTCCTTAATTTTTCTCAGAACTCTCATATCTGTGGACTAATCTTTGACCGTGCTTTATTTCTAACCCAACTCTCAGTTCAGATTATTGAATTTGTCATAAAAAATTATTACCGGAATCACTTATATTTAATTTAAATGTCTTTATTTGTAAAATTTTCAGTAAGTTTCATAGCCATTATCAATACAATTATAGGAAATCAGAAAAGAAAACAACAATTGAGTTGAAAGCATATGATATATGCACTATCGACTGCACGAGAATAGCTTTATCAGCATTAATAGATATCCAAAATAAGTTACAATAAAATAGCTCAGTTAAATTATTTTTAAATAAAAACAAAAAATATTAAAAAAAAATATTGAATATATCTAATTTAAATTATACTGCAACAATTATACACTGAATCTAAATAGGATGGACAAGAATGGCTTGCAAAAAAAAAAAAAATTGTAAAGGGATAAATTATTAAATCATTTGAAATTAAAGTGAGCTGCTATGGCTCATTTGATTTCTGTAATGTTATTTGGATAGAAAGACTTGAGTTCAAATCCAGTCTAGAATGTGAAGAATCTTCATTAGGGCTATTCATTTAAAGGTGTGAGGTAGGTGTTGTTATATTGAGATAGGTTCCCCCCCCCTCCCCAGAAACTCAGGTTTTTCATCCTACAAAAAAGTGGTAATTTCTCAGGAACAACTCACGTGTACACACACAGTTAATAGCTATAATGCACTGCATGGGTTAGATTTAAGTGTTTTATCAGCTTTCCAAGAAGCTGTGTTACTTGCTGTGACAAATTGTTGATTCAGTCGTTATTTTGAATATCTTTTTAAGGAACAAAGATACACATTACCGAACATGTGAAAGAAAATTGTTAGCTTTTGAAATGAACTATCTTTTGGAAAATTAGTAAAACACACAACAGAAAGCTTCATATATCATAGAGAATTATTGATATTAAATGACATCATTTAGAACTGTTTGGTCATGTAGTTAGAATGCATTCAGAGACTAGTGCATTAAGTAGTGGAATGCAAGATGAAAGGATCTCAATCTAGAGCAAGA